>NW_009954635.1:392224-421097 GCF_000747805.2 Chaetura pelagica
TCTTTCCCTTCCCCAGCCTGGCAGCTCTGAGCATTCAGCACCAGCACCCTGGGGTGAAGCTGAAGTGCTGGGAGAGAACAACGTGAGGTGCTGCTCAAATTCATGGCTGAGACCGAGTGATCCGCATCTCTGTCCAACCAAAATGCCAGCCAAAGAACAGCTGCACCCAAGATCATCCCTGCAGACAAATCCTGATCTTGAGATTGAATGTAAACAAGGGGTAGAAAGACTCAACTCCACCCTCCCAGCCCCTAAAGACATCCCTCCTCTGCTCTCCCTAAGGATGCACAGTATTTCCCAGCAGCTCCATACACCTCAGAGCACACAGAAGGTCACAGGTACTGCATGAAGGACACTGAGGACCTATTACTTGCATGTCTATGCAACCTCAGATGCTTGATGCTGTTTAGCAGGGGCTTTTTTTGTTTTCTAGTTATCAACTCATACACTCAATTGCCTTTTGTTTTATTAAGTAGTTATTATATTTTTGGATTTAATAAAGCACCAGCGATACAACATTATTCTGGGTGTAGTTTCTATTTTTCAGAGGGGACAAAAAGGAACAGGCTTCCTATTTATTTTTGTTACTTTTTGTTTTCAACAGTGATGTTAAACATATTCCCCCGATTTTTAATTTCTATTTTATTTTTCAAAAAGTGATACTGCTGTTCAGGTGCTCACAGAGTTACCAGTTTGCTTCCTGGAATGTTAATTTTATTTCAACAGAAACAGACTGAGGGTAAATAACTTACAAAATGAAAAAAATGGGATGAAATTATGAAAGCAACAAGGACTGCCAGCATATGATGTTAAGCTAAAATATTTTCTAAGTGCTTATGTAATACATCAGATTTCTCTATGTTCCCTAGTAAGGGCTCATTCCAACCCCTCCTTCTCTCCCCACTGCCAGCCACACCTCCCTTGGTATAGGAAACAATTCTTCAAACTGTGCAAAACGAGCTGAAAATCTGACTTCTAATTAGTCATCAGTAATTTCCTTGACTTAACGTCACATCTATCATGCAAAACTCACCATGTGCTGTTGCTACTGGGCAGGTATGACTCCACGTCCTGCAGCCCAGATGTCACACTTCCTCCTGCCTCTCCAACCATTCCACATACTACCTGTGGACACCCAACTGTTGAGGCATCCTACCCTTAATGGGGTGAATTTATCACCCATTAAGCTTATTTCTGGAGGTATGCCTTGAGATGCTGCAAAAACTGCCATTTTTTAAGCACCTACTGAGTGCAAGTCTTCCAAAACTAATCTGCTCTGGTTTATCCCCTCCAGGATACACACTGGTACCATGCAGAAAATGTGCTGTTTCTGTCAAAAGCCTCAGGATAATCTGGGCCTCGAAACACTGAGAACCACTGCCCACACCACACAAATGTCCATCACAAAAGCACTAGGTGTTGATGTCCTACCATCAGATGGATGCTATCCCCACCACCACCACACTAGTGAACCCTCCAAACAGTACTTCACACTGGTGAAGTACTGGTGACTCATCAGAATTTTATTATTAGTATGTTTCTTTTTGGCACCAATACAGATCAGAGTAAATTAACAGACGTGCAGGAAAGCTCTACACCTGCCTCCCAAATCCCTAAAGCCATTCTTAGACTTGTACACATGAACCACTGAAACAACAGCTGAAGAGACAGTTTGATTCCTGAGAAGGACTGGCCAAAGGCCTTCAATTTTGTACTCCTGTCCAAATATATCCACAGATATCATCACCTGAAGTCTTTTGAAAGCTGAGTGTTACAAAATTAAATCAACCTCATTAGGCAGGCAGCTAGCCCTACCATTCTACAGTTAGCAGTTCTGAAATGTCCAAAGTAAAAAGCATACTGGCTTCAGAGATGGCCAACACCTGCATTTGAAACCACACCAAGATCCTGTATTTGAGGGTGAGGTGAGTGAAAATTAGATAAAACACAAGTTCTTCTAATGTTCACAGACTGTCTTGAAGGTGTAGCAGCCTTTTAGCTATTTTGGCATATTTTCTTTAGAAGCATAGATTAAGCTAGTGTTTTTATTATACTCTTCTGCTTCCAAGTCTTGAAAGTATGCACTCTGCACTCTCTGCTTTGGGCTTTCAGAAGTACTGCTGTATTTTGGTTAACTGTCAAGCCTCAAACTGTACTGGGGTAGGACACCCTGTGGTATGCTCTCCACAGGGTGACTGGTCAGGAGGCAGCAATATACCAAGCCAGGGAAGTGGAACCCACCCAAAGACATGTACTCAAGGACCTGTTGGAGGAAAGGACTATCTGTGTAGTCTTTCAGATCTCATGTGGGCAACTGCATGGTCAGACACCAGTTTCTGGAGAGCTTTTCCAGCAGACACTGAGATAGGAACTTTGAGTAGTACATGACAAAAGCATACAATGTAGATTTGGACAAATCCAGAAGCATCAGAGGTTACCCCACCATTTACATTTGTTGGCCAAACCCTGAATCTAGTAATCTACTGAACTTAAATCACCAAGCTGCAGAAGTTACAGAAGACTCTAAAAAAAATAAAATAAAATCTATACTTATTTTCTCTAGACAATCTTCATAGGAGAACCTCATTAGAAACATGCTCAACACTCTCCCCAAATCTTTATTTTTGTACCTTTTACTACAGCAAAAGAGTCATGGAAATGAATCACAGAGATAGCTTCAGCATTTGGACAGCCTTTGTCCTTAGATGGGACAAAATACTAGATGAGCTCTAGGACAGACAAACACTTCAATTGACACAGACTCTGAAGCCTAGAGCTCATTTTACAAACCATGCTGCAAAACTGTCTAAAGGTGTCCAACCCAGAAGAAGGCCCAGGAAGCTCAAAGGACATGCCTATCCAGAATGCAGCAGTGCAAGACACTTCAACTAACTTTGGACTGTATGACCTGGAATGCTATTCTAGTTCTGCCATCCATCTCCACAGAGCCAGGACCTAAGTCAAGATTCAGTAATTGTACATGAACATTGCCTGTATCCTCAAATCTGTCTGCTTTAAAATCACAGAATCACAGAATCTTAGGAGTTGGAAGGGATCTCGAAAGATCATCCAGTCCAACCCCTCTGCCAGGATCACCCAGAGCACATCACACAGGAACGTGTCCAGGCAGGTTTGGATGTCTCCAGCGAAGGAGACTCGACAGCCTCTCTGGGCAGCCTGTCCCAGGGCTCTGTCACTCTCACAGGAAAGAAGTTTTTTCTGATGTTTACATGGAACCTCTTATTTTCCAGTTTGCACCCATTGCTCCTTGTCCTATCACTGGACATCACTGAAAAAAGCCTGGCTCTATCCTCCTGACACTTGCCCATAACGTATTTGTACACATGATGAGGTTGCTCCTCAGTCTCCTCTTCTCCAAGCTAAAGAGACCCAGCTCTCTCAGCCTTTCCTCATCAGGGAGATGCTCCACTCCCTTCATCATCTGTGTGGCCCTGTGCTAGACTGTTTCAAGCAGTTCCCTGTCCTTCCTGAACTGAGGGGCACAGAACTGGACACAATATTCCAGATGCAGCCTCACCAAGGCAGAACAGAAGGGGAGGAGAACCCCCCTTGACCTACTAACCACACCCTAATACACCCCCAGATGCCATTGGCCTTCTTGGCTACAAGGGCACATTGCTGGCTCATGAGCATCCTCCTGTCCACCAGGGCCCCCAGGTCTCTTTCTCCTACACTGCTCTCCAGCAGGTCAGCCCCAAACTGTACTGGTACATGGGGTTGTTCTTCCCCAGATGCAAGACTTTACACGTGCCCTTGTTGAATTTCATCAAGTTTCTCCCTGTCCAACTCTCCAGCCTGTCCAGGTCTCTCTGAATGGCAGCACAGCTTTCTGGTGTGTCAGCCACTCCTTCCAGCTTGGTGTCATCAGCAAACTTGCTGAGGGCACAGTCTGTTCCCTTATCCAGGTCGTTGATGAAAATATTGAACATCACCGGTCCCAATACTGACCTCTGAGGGACTCCACTAGTCACAGACCTCCAACTAGATTCTGTCCCATTGACTACAACTGACTTCTTCCTTTCAACCAGTTCATGATCCACCTCACTACCTGATCATCAAGACCACACTTCCTCAGTTTATCTACGAGGATGCTGTGTAAAAATCACCTTTTAACCATCACTAAATGATGACACTTTAGTTCAATGCTAAAATACATAGTTCAATCCTAGATTCACGCTTCGTAAGTTTCTATTTCTATCAATATGAATAATTCACTGATGTGTCAGTCCAGTGGATATTTTACATTATTTCCCACCCCCCTTTGTGTGAATACATCCCATTATTGCAATCATTATATGGAATTTGAATCTAAGCTAAAACTTACTCCAAGGAAGACAGCCCTGCGATTCCAACACATCAGGAAGAACTTCTAGTCTCTCTGTGCCTCCCTTCCCTCCAGTCCACTTGCCAGCAATGCCTCTGAGCTCAAGTCCCAGGCTGAGGAGCTAAACTGGTTTTAGCTTCTTATATCCTTAGTTCTGGATTTAGGAACTGATCATGGAGGAGGAAGTCAGACTCTTCTTTCCTTCCAGTCAAAAATGTAATCCCCCTGAACTGAACCCAAAAGTCACTTGTGGCTTTAGCTGCTCCTCCCAAAGAGCTGGACAAAGGGAAAGGACAGACTGTGCTGCTCTGGGGGCACTGAGGGATTCTGCCCAAGTCTGTACCTGGAGCCCAGCCTCTAAATACACAGCAATGCCATTTTTCCCTACCACAGAATTTTGTGTTTCACTACATATTTGATGGAACCTCTAAAAAACCCCTCTATATTCTATTTAACACCTACCGCATAAATGGCTTTCACAAACTTTTCTTTTTTGCAAATCATGCAAGAGAATGCTAAAGCACAGGTAGAGCTAAGGGAGGTGAAGAAAGTCTAGCACAGTGTAACAATGGGAAGCACCACAATTATGAAAGATAAAGTATGCATGAAGAATGAAAAAACACTAACGTCCTTCCAGATGAAAGGTAGATCAGTATTAATAGTACTTAAAAAGTTATTTTTTACTATTACAGATATTTAAATATGGAAACAGTTTTCTAGGTGAAATGGTATGTTCACTATCAATTCCAGGCTTTGAAACAAGACCAAGTAACTTTTGATTAGGCCAACTTTAATCCAGGTTCTGTGACAAGTGACAGTCTGCATGCTGAAGGGAGCCAGGAAACAGTCACTGACCTCTTCTGGCCTTTGGTTTTTTAAATTCTCTTACTTTCCCTTATATGCCCAGAAAAGAGAAACCTGTCTTGGGCAGGAAAGTAAAATAAATAGAGTAGCTATAAAGATGGAACACTCAACCAAAGAATTCACATCCAACTGAAGGCACCATTCCCATCCTCACTTTAAAAATGCTTTTACAAGTATTTCTAGTTTGGAAGCCCTGTATCATTGATCAGCTGCACTTTACTCTTTGCAAAAGTACTTAAATGGAACTTTGTGCATTAAGCATGTGTTTGTAGAGTATGCTTCACCGGGGGAAGGGGCGGCAGTTATGGGAAATGCTTCCCAAACAAGCCCCATCTGATGCGGTGGGTGGTCTGGATCTTCCGACCTCGCAGCTTCAGCCTCATCAGCTTGTTCCCTACCCCCTCCCTGCAGCTGCAGCCAGGCTGCTCCATTTGCAATTATAAACCATGTTTTACTGTCTCTGATGGAATTTTAGCTTTGCATTCCCGTAGCCCAAATCAAAACTAGTCAAAAAGTGTGTGATTTTATATGTTTAGATGGGACAATCGTGATATTCTCATCTGAGGGCATCAAATTTCACTCGGCAACGTTTGTGTCAAACCAGCGTCTTGTGAACACTTAACTTGGGTTAAGCTGGAAATGACAAGTATTTAGTAAGATGCACCAATAGATCACCCTAAAGCAGTGGCCCATTTTGCTAAAAAAGAACATAGAAAAATCTTTCTTATATCCTACAAGGGCAAAAAGGCACCACAATGAAATGGCAATATTCTGCTCACATTGTGAAAACCGAGCTGGTTGGCTGGTTTTGTTTTGTGTTTGTTTTTTTTAAAAAGGGACTAAATAAAATAGGTGTGTTTAGGATGGTACTGGCCCACCACCATTTGAGACAAGTAGGCCAAAAGGGAATTTGTTTTGTCATTTGAAATAACATACCTATTTTAGAGATTAGAAATATATTTCAAATTTCTGATTACCAACAAAATCCAATTTAAGAAAAATACCAAAAATCATTTTCCTGGATGTGCTACTTCTTGATAACAATTTCCACTGAAAAGATATTACAAAAAAGTCTTAAACATGAAGCAAACAGACAAAACCAACTGAATAATGGAAACACATAGGAAAGAAACCACCAAATCTTATCCCCTCATGCTGAGGAAGGTATCTGGCTCAGTTTTTACTCTTCTCCATCTTTGACAATATCATCTAAATCAGAGATTTGCTGCACCAGAATATAACATTTTGCAGTTTCAGAGTATGAATGAACTTACAATGTGTTTTAAAATGTCTCTTTGCAGGAACAACAATGCTTCTCTAGCATCACTGGTTCCATATAATTATTTTCTGAAGATGACAACCAATTTTATTGTTAACATGATCAAGGCATGTGCATAAGTTTCTTTTGATAGAACAGTTAAAGACAATTTTTTAGAGACTGTATCAAAACAGCTAGGATGATATTTGAGAAAAAGGATCTACTGATCAATCTTTTGTACAGATAAAACCGTACACTACTATCATCTAAGTTGATGCTGAATTCATCATGTTTTCCAGTGAGCAGCAGTTATCTGATCTTCTGCAGGTCAACAGAAATCCTGCCATTAACTTTTAACCTGGTAGTCTTCTTACTTTCTCCAGCTGTGAAATTTCAAACTACACACAAGGAACTCAATAACTCTACCAAGACTGCTCCAATCTGGATATTTGGGGTTTAGAAGTTCACTGAGAGGCCAAAAGTTGGCATGTAACTAAAGGTCCAAGTGCTTTCTTCCACTTCCTAAAAAAAATCAAGATGTTTATTCTGTGTTGCTCTGAACTAATTACAGAGATGCTGTATGTGAACATATAGTGTAATTATCCACTCTGGAATACATGTCACTCTTTCACACCTACACTATGCAAAAGCCAAGGGCTTTGATTAATGCCAACACCTATCTGTTGAATCTCCTTTCAGACTATCTAACACTATTTTTTCTTCAAGAGATGAAACAATGGAAAAATCACCATCTAAGCATATGTTATGGGTATATATTTAATTCTATACAATGAGAACACAATATGAACTGAAAGCTACTACATGAGAACCTCATTCAACACAAAGAGCATCTTCCAGTCAGAACACCTACATGCCAGACTATTCCAGGCTGCCATTATGCCTACTGGCAACTGCTCATTTGCCTACAGAATCTACCTTATGAAAATGTCACTTGCTGTCACTCAGATACTTCAACTATAATACAGATAAAAAGAAAATTAAAGGAAAAAAAGATCTATATCTGCACAAATATAAATGTCTACACTAGAAAATGTATAAAACTTCCAAACAAGAACTAGCAGCCTAAGCAAAACACTATGCTAGAATTATTTAGGTGAGGTTAAATTACAGACATTGTAATACACATAATAAAATGTGTATATTTTTGGTTGTTCTGCTTTTACTGTGGGCAAACCTGTGGCCATGCCACCTTCTCCATTTCTTGTTCCCTTTGTCAAAACAGCAATTAAGTGAGAACTTTGTCATGTAGCTACCTTCTCATAAACCAGTATCAAATCCTACACAAAATTCAACAATCAACATTCCCATTTATGTATCAATAGTAAAAAAAAGAATGACATTTAGTTTTCTAACATCTAAACAATACATGTCTCAAAGATGTCACTGTTACTTTGGGAAATTCATGCTGGGCTCTATGTCCCATCTAAATGGTTTTAGCTCCTGTATTAAAGATTCAGCATATGGATGGAGGTGATAATAAATAACACACTTAAACTTTTAATGACAGCTTTAAATGGAAAGTTTAGTTCACCTGTCCTTTTCCTAAACTCAAGTATTTTTGCCTTCACTCTCAAATGGTACCTATAAACTCCCATACACTGAGGATAAAAACCAAAATAAATTTAATCAATCCCTTGAAGTGATGTAATCTTAGTTTGGGAGCCTAAGTTAAAGCCAACTGTGGCCATTACTGAATCAGCTTGGAGAACATCTTGCCTCTTTCTAATATTTAACACGAATGCAGTCAAAAATAAGCATTCTGTTTTCAACAGCAGCCCTGGAGTATCACCACAGGTTTCCAGAGGACAGGTAGCTCTATTCTTCAGAAGCTTCACGTGAGCTTGAATTTAAAAGCAGCACTGTTTTTAATTTAAATTTAATTAATTTAATTTAAAAGTGTTTCAATGAAATGGGATCCTTCTAGGAGAAGAGATAAAAAAGTCTGAGATTTGTCAGCAGAAACTAACTGGGGTAGGGATCCCCTTTCAGCAGAGGTATGTTGATAGAAGCCAGTTAGAAATTTAAAGAATGATGATGTCTTGTTTCAAGATAAACCAACAAAAGCAAGAATTAGTTTAATTTCAAAGCTCTTATTAGCTGTTGCGTCCATACTTTGAATATAGAAATTGCAGATCCTGGTGGGACAAAGCCAGAGCAGATGTGGAGAAATGCTGGTGATCCAAGTGGAATGTGCCAACTTCAAACCAGGCAAAGCTGTAGGAATGCCAGAAGTCCATCCCTTCCCACCAGCCCCTTTAGAGAACCAAATTTTTGCTTTACTGGAGAGGACTGCAAACAGCTCAACACAGAGCCAAGGAAAGCTCCTTGCACCTTCTCCCTGTGCATTATAATGAGGACAGAAAAGAGAAGAAAGGCCAACTTGGCCACATCTTTGCTGTGGGGACACTTGTATGTGGGACAAGCACCCATTGGTCAGAATCACCAGCATCCATCAGCCAAACTAACCATTGGTTGAGGAACCACAGCACAGACATCTCTCTTATTTGGTATCTTCACTTTCCTTAATGATTTCAACAGATGTTCACAGCTAGTGGGTCTCCAAGGATATGAACTTATAGTAAGAAGCAAATAAAACAGTAAAATGGGAAAAAAAACAACCCAAATCCACCACCACAACCTTTCAGGCCACCTTAATGTAAAGAGAAAAAATAATTTCTTAGTTTTTCATGAGGAGTTGGATGTTACGTTGAGCTTCCTTTTAGAGCACTGTTTTTTTCAGAAAGAATTACAAAAACAAAACTTGAATATCTGAATTTGGTGTTACAAGAGAAAAGAATAACTCTGTTTACCTTAGATACTGCATTTTAGCTACATTCTTCCTTTAAATATTTAGTGTAATTAACAAATATCTGTTATTGTTAACCCACAGTTCTTCAAGGAAAAACAAACATGACATAGAGTTTACTAGACAGAAATGTCCTGATCTATTATTACAGGAAAACACAAGGATGGGTATTTGGAAAACTTCATAACATCATGGACTGAAATAATAAAAAACCCCAAAACTGTCTGTAGATATCAAGGTTACTGTGATAAGCCAACTCATAAGCAACTAAATTAGAAGCTGTATGCATGTGTGCCTAACTTCAGAAAGAAAAATTATATATTAAAAATACTAATTTTAACAGTTTTGCTATGATGTTAACAAATTTAAAGTGGGAGATGCACTGCAGTATCAGAATTTTTTCATTACTTAAATGTTTAACTTTGAAATTACAATGAAATCACTGAGCTTGATTAATTTGGTAATAATAAAGAAGTGTTTGGAATATTGATTTTTTTGTTCAAGGTAATCACTGTTCCAGTTTCAGTTTCTCAAAATGAGAAACTTGCAGTTTGTACTACAAGTTTGCACTATTTATTTACAATATCTGCTTTCAGAACAAGCGCAAAACACCAGCCCATGTTTCATTTGAGAATTGTTTCAGAACAACCAGCTGGAAAAGAAATGGGGACCACTGAAAACAAACTTCTTGCTGTGGTGAAATGTGAAATGAGATACAGAAGAGAAACCTCTGTTAAGGTAGAGAATTAACCCATCAAATCTGTCATAAGTAAAACATGTTCTATAATTGACTCAAAAACATACCACAAAGTAGTGATATTTTAGAACACCATAGGATTTTTTTTCCCCCAAAAAAACCTTGAAATAATTTCTTTAGAAGTAACTTTGAAATTAAGTAGGTTTCCCTTTCTTAATTAAAAAATGTAGAATTGGTTTATACCTTGTATTAGAGAAAGTAACTTGGGATTTCACAAACAACAACCTTTCCAGGTTAAAAGATGAGAGAGAGACAGAGAATTGACTGTTCCCAGAAAAACATTAGGGCTTCAGAAAAGACAATTGGGCTCCTTGGTTTCAGTGACAATTCAGAAAAAATTATCCATCAGTCCAGAGTGCAGACTGCTCTACAGAGAGAAATGATGCACCCCAACCAGCTCCTTCTCTGCCTCAGAATAACTAAAACCAAAACATTAGCAATGACACGGTTCTAAGACAAACTATTTAGAGAAACTCTGGGTAAGCAGTGCCAAGTCATATGTTATGCACTCCAGTGTAATTAAACAGCCTTATAAATTCTGAAGTTTGGATAGCGAGAGGCCTGATTTTGTGCTGTGATACATCATGAGTCCCAGAGTTACGCAGCTCAGAAAGTTCTCAGAGACTGTGGCTTGCAGCTGGAGATGGCACAGGGAACTAAACATGTCTGTCATTTTGTCACACAGTATAAAATTTTATCCAGCTACTAGAATTTTCCATGTACTGTTTAAAAAGATTAAACACAACACACAGACATAAACCTCACTCGTCCTCCTTAAGACTGCATAACTAGTTTCCTATTTTATTAATGTTCTATTTCTCTGGTGTATTTTTGCTGTCTTCTATCTGATTAACAAGCAAAAGTATGATGAGGACTTGTAATGTATTGTGCTGGTTTCTTTCATGTGCTGAAATAAATAGTGCAGATCAGTAAGTGCCATCTCAGTTTCTGGATCCTCAGTGTTGATGCTAAAACTGCAACATGCACATTAAAAATACCCATAAATTTCAAACACACAATTTAAGGCTTTTGGAAACAGTTTGGGAAATTCCAACTTTCCATGTGGAATGGCACTACAGCAGGGACACTGTTTGCCTTATGCTTGCTCGTGTGTAACCTTTCCAGCACAGCACAGAGGCAGATATAGCTCCTCCATAGCACTTCCCAGCCACAGCAAAGCAGCTCCCAAGCTGTTGTACCCAAGCTTATTTGCCTCAGCTGACTCAGAGCATGGGTAGAAGGATGTGCAACCTTCAATACCCATCTGTGCAGGCTCACCCTGAGAAAAAGGGATGCAAATCCAGAGCCAGAATAGAACTGCAATTCTGGAGAGCAAGTGAAATGGGGGAAGACTGGTACTATGTGCGAATGGAATATTAACTTGAAATAGAAACCAGATTACGTTAGAAATTACTTGGTTGAGGGAGAATGAAAACAGGAACTAGAATACAAGTACGAATGGCTGAACGTGAAACAGAATCAAGAAAAAAAACCTGAGAACCAGCAAAAATAATAGAATCCCAGATTGGTTCAGGTTGGAAGGCACCTTAAGGATCATTCTGTTTCAACCCCCCCTGCATGGGCAGGGACACCTCCCACCAGACCAGGTTGCTTCAAGCCCCATCCAACCTGCTCTTCAACACTGCCAGGGATGGGGCAGCCACAGCTTCCCTGGCCAACCTGGGCCAGGGTCTCACCACCCTCACAGCAAAGAATTTCTTCCTAATGTTTAACCTAAATCTACCCTCTTCCAGCTTAAAATGAAAGAATGACTTCCAAAAAAAGATGCCTAGGCAATCCTTTCAATGCCTCTGCTCTGTGGAGGATCACTGCTCTGGTTTTCTGGCTTGGAAGAACATATGGAGTGAGTACCCCAGTTCCACAGTGACCATAAAAAGTACACAGAGTCCAACAGTCCATTAAAAAAGCTGGCAAGGAAAGCTCCTAATACTGAAAATGTTTCTGCAAGATAACCTGGGATTCAGAGATAAGATTTTGCCACAAAGTCTTAAAGAAAACTTGTTGCTAAAAAGTACAGTAAAGCAGAAAGATAAATTCTTAATTCTATCTGCAGAGCAAAGTTTGAAAATTATATAGTACAGAAGAACTGGAACCATATACTGAACAATTAAAAATACTATGTAGCTGCATACTGATTAAATGTCATCTACTTAATGCAAGGATTTCCTTCTATGGAGAAAAATAGTATGTTATAATATAATTAAAGACTGCATGATAATGTATAAGGTACAAGGGGGTGAACCAAGGTCACTAAGGTTTTGAAGTATTAGACTGCAAGCACAGTAATGCGTATTAAATACAAAAAGCCCTTGCATTTAAAAATAGATCAAATGGAATAGAAACAGTGTCTGTACATACCTATACAGCTGTGAACATTTTAGTATTGACAGTCAAAAAGAGTACAAAATAAAAGCTAAGATGCTGAGAATGAGAGCTAAATGTTTTTTAAATGATTTTGTAGGAGCATTCTGAGGTTTATTCATATGTACATATTAGAACTTCAAGGAAATAACCAGGAAAACATAAACCTTGCAGAAATAAATACTTATCCTCTCTCCAGTTTTTCACAAAGAAAAAAAATGTTCCTTCTTAACTCCAATGCAAACTTTGATACTTATTCTTCCAAAACATTTGGTTTTCCTTTACCAAATGTTGTAGGTCCCCATTTTAGAACAAATAAAAACATAGGCAAAGGTCTATACTTGAAGGAAACAGCAACAACAGAACAGACCCATGAATTTCACTTCAACATGGGAGAGGTATAAAGAACCTCTCTCTGCTCAGTACTGTTTATCTTTTAAATGAAAAAGGTTTTCCATTCTGGGGTCAAAAAAAGAGAAAGGAAAAAGAAAAAAAGGAATGAACTGCCTTCATTTCTTCCTTAATTTGAGCTGTCCTCTGACCAACAGCCACTGTTTCCTTATTTTTGGTCATGTAAGTCAGCAATGCATGGCACACTTTTTGACTCTTTCCCACCTGCTGCTCTTTTACAGCATCAGCTGAGAAAACCCAGAATGCTGCCAAGCCCCACGGAACCAGGGCTATGTTGGCCCAGACCCATCTACCAGTGTCCACTGCATCTGGTGACACACACAAGTCCTTGCTGTTCAACCTGGGCTGAAAAACATCTTAAAAAAAAAATAGCAAAAAGGACAAACCCTGCAGTTCCAAGAATTTTTTATTCATAGTGCAGGAAAACATGAGTTATCTGCAGAACGAGCCCTTGCCTAGCGATGCCTGAAGGAAGAACATCAGTTACAAACACTGACCAAACTTTGTCCTCAGCTGATCAGTTTTCACTGGGCTGCATCACAACGTGTTGCACTGCAGGTGAAAAGTGTCTCATTAAGTGTCTCACAGCATCCTAACCACACAGTAAGTTTTATTCTTCAAATAAACAGCTAATGAAAGCTATTCAAAGTTCAGCTTTGAGAGCTAAGTAGCTTATTCATGAACTTAGCCATCCCTCTTATTCAAGAGCATTTTACAAGCTTCATTTTGAAAAGTCTCAGATGAAGTTGCTGCATTGACAAGTTCAAAAATGAAGTTGTACCCTCAGTTTGGACCTGTCTACTAAAACAAAGAAAAGCAAATATGTAAATTTTGAGTGAATTAAAGGGCCCCATTAGGAGTTAAATTATATTCTGAAATCAAGTCTTAATTGGTTTGCTCATAGATGAGGTGTACAGCTAATCAAAAATCTACTGCCATATAATCATCACTAAATTCCAGATATTGCCACACATTAAATTAACAGCAGATAATAAGTAGGAGAATTAGCTCTATTTCCATAACAGACAAAATCCTACCCATACTACCTTGAGTGTTTCATATAATTAGTTTCAATATAGAAAAAAAATAATACAAACACAACTCTCCAGAATATCTAACATTTATTTTTATCAAAAGTCCACACATTCAAAATAAATAGTACAAGCAGAGTGTACATCTGAGTCGTGTCTCTAATATTTAATTAAAAAGAACCCACACTTCTAAACTTCTACAAAAATCCTCAAGAGACTGACCACTGTTTTACTTTGTGTGTTGCTGGCTATTCCTTTTCCACATAACTCTTGTCTTTTTGAGTAGTAAATCCCAACTACACTTCAGATTTTAACACATAAGGTGTTCCTGGTTCTCACCAGTATCACAATCAGATATTGCAAATGATCTGTAGTTTAAAAACTCCTGAGAAAGAAAATAACATTATTGGCAGGAAAAAAACAAGCTAAGGACTCATATGTTTGTAACTAACAGGAGGAAAAGAAACCGAGCTCCTTCCATACAGCTTATTTTTCATATTAGTAGGATAAACTTACTAAAAAAGAAACCTTTTGGCAAGTATGGCCTGGCTCCTGAACTTCAGCTGCTCTTCAAATTTGGTGATTTTTGAGGTAAAAACCTATTTATTATTTGCATACAAATGTATAATATAGATTATTTACTTACCTTTGCTGTCTGAAGGAAACAGATTTCAAAGATCTTGTCTGTAAATGATATATTCTTCAATATTGATGCCTCCAATGACCACCATCCTCAATAAGGATCTGAAGGAAAACATGACAAAGTAGCACGTAAGCCAGGTTAGCTGCAACTAAACTGAAGATTTTTTTAACCAATTTTTTTTCTTAATTAAGGAGGCACAAAGCAAAACTGTGCATTTCATCCAACACATCAATTTATTAGCTGCTGTTAAAACATACAGACAAGCGCCAGAGCCACTGCATGGGAATGTATTGATCTACTTGTGGCATAAAGCAATTACTCTGCATTAAGTATGTTTAAGAAAAAATACTCCAAATTTGGGAAATTCACTGATATCATAACAAAATAGCAACAGCAGTAATCATCCCATGAGTTAGAGATTAGAAAAGACACATAAAATGACAAATCAGTATTGAAGTGTGCTATATTATAAGCACCAATAGATTACAAAAAGTTAAATCACCTCCCTAAAATTTGAAGAGCCAAGTTAAAAGTAACTTTAAGGCAATGTCCCCAGAAATGCCAGTTATGGTTTAAAGAAAATAACCCAACACATTTTTTAAAAGCATAGCCATAAAGTATCATTTATTAGTGCTGCTTTCCTATTTCATTACTGTAACTACGGAAATATGAATTTAAAAGATTACTATGCTTATGGTAAGGCCAGCAGTAAATGAACTAGTCTATGTTTGTTCTTCCTTTGAAATCAACTTATGCTAAAATGTCCAAGAGCTACAATAGTTTTTTATCAGGTCTCAAGTTCCTTCATGGAAAGAGAAGCCACTTGTCTATTATAAAACTTCCAGAGAGGATCTGAGGTTGCCAGGGACCTCTGGAGAACACATGGTCCAGGTCTGTTCAAGCATGGCAACCTAGAGCTGGTGGCCCAGGACCGTGTCCAATTGGACTTTAAACACCTCCATGGATGGAGACGCCACAGCCTCTCTGGGCAACCTGGTCCAGTGGTCAACCACCCTCACAGTAAAAAGGTGTCTCCTGACACCCAGAATATCCTTACGTTCTTTGCTCTGGAGAACATTTCCTTCATGAAGAAACTTAAAAGCATGGCTGTTTAACAGGAGACAGAATGTTTGATAAGAGGCCTAAGTCAATGTAACCAACCCTGACGTAAATCCTCAACATTAAACCTCCTATTTACCAGTGTAACACACTCTGCAATACTTCTGAAATCTCTCAGTCTTCCTTTTGTAGAAGATGCCACTGACTAGAAGACTAATCAAGTCAAAAAGCTTTTATCTTGTAAACAATTTTCCCCTCTACTCAGTCTATTCCTCTTGGTCAATCCTTTTTCAGATCACTGAGGAACCCAACTTGAAGCAAAGGCAAAGGAAAACCTTTTGCTGACTCCAGACAATGTACAACCACAGCAACAGTCCAATTCATGTTAACACACACAACTAATTCACCTTCACTATTAATTTTTAAAAATGTGATTTATCTATTTATCATAGATCATTTATTTGCAGGCCTGGAACATCAGGACACGTGTGGAAAGGTGATCAGATCACTTAGCAGGCTCTGTAGATTACTCAGTACTGCTAAAAGCCATAATAGTTAAACACCTCTAAAAGCAAAAATGTTAAGTTTTTTTGCAGTTTCCCTGTATCAATGGAAAAATTATTTAATCTCAGCTTTATGAAAATGCTTTATCTGAATTGTCCACATTTTTTTCTTCTGAAGTCAATTCAGACCCTCCCAACTTCTATCACCTGAGAATAAACACCTTTCAAATCGACTTATTCCACAAAAAGAAGCAAGTTATTGAATACTGAAATGGATACTCTGCAGAACAAAGAACTGCCAGATCAGTCTCTGAAATAAAATTGCATAGGCTACCATGATTATGCTAACTCCTTTTTTCTATTGAAAAATCTGAAAAAGAAATTGGATGTACACTGTGCCTTGATGCCTGCCAAACCCAGAGCTGATGGATTGGTCAGGGAAAAAATTCCAGCTAGAAAATGACCCTATTAAAGTATTAACAAGCTGCTGAGTAGGAACAGAAAGCCACACTGCCCCAGTAGATGCCACTGCATTTTGAGGTATCATTCAGGAAAGGGTTGAGGAGCATGAGAGGAATGGAAAAAAAAACTATTTCAAATAATGAAATAAGGAAATACCTTGAAGTCCACAGAAGTAATGAAACAAAGCTGTGAACAACAAGTTCTGGTGATAAGATGCTCAAAGTCACTAAACAACCCTACTTATGATAATAAAAGTTGCTCCATTAAGGTAGGCCCATATGGCCATTAAACCTGAAAGAGTTACTTTTAATTCAACAGGTCTACATGGTGTGCAGCCAGGACATAGGCTTCTTTTGTTAGCCAGGCTTGGCTTGGGCTGTACCCTCCTGGTTTTCTATGCCAAACCAGCCAAGACAGAGGAATAAACTGGTACAGAGGCCAAAGCAAAATTCATCAACAAGTTTGCTGAAGAATTTGAGCTTTCTATGCTTTTAGAATCATAGAATGGTTTGAGTTGGAAGAAGGGAGGGAAAGCCAACCTACTAACAGGGACATCTTAAAATTGAAGTTGCACTGAAAAGCAGAGTAAAAATACTTCTTTTTAAAAGCAGAACATACAAATATGGAGCAACTACAAGGGAATATACAGAACATTTCATTGTGCCTTTTAAAATAGTTATTCCTCCAAGTGGTTCAGAGCCTGTGACTTGTGCTCCCTACAAGCCAGTCTGTGCCTCTAATGAGGTGTTGAGGCTTTCTATCAATTGCCCTTCAAACTTAGCATTCCATTTTCTTAAGTTGAATCACATCCAAATCTTCCCAGATTTTTTAATTGCCACTGAAAATAATTATTTTTTTTTCTGCCTGACAAGTAAATCATTCTCACTTTGCCTTTTGTGTTCATACTTTTTTTTTGTTGGCACTGAACTGAACAACCCAAATCCTGATATTTAAACTCTGCTCCCATTGCAGATGTTATTATTTCTCACCAGATTTAAGAATCTTTCTCACATACATAACAACTGCAATAATTCATTTTGTTCTCAAGACCTCTAAGCCTTCTCAAAGGAGTCTGAGCATCACATCACAGGGAAAAAGTTTGTTCTGTGTTAAAACCCATGTTTCAGGGGAGTCTTCTAAATTTTTGGGATCTGTTTATTTTGCTGAACAGCACCCAAGCTTTCCGTTATTCTTCCTTCATATCATTTTATGATCATCATCCTAACAGCCAGGAGTCACTATGATCTCACCTTCAATTAATGTGAATTTACCAATGAAATTAAAACATTTTCTTTTCAATAACACATTCTCTTACGTACAGCATCTAATTCTGGTGCCATTTGATACTGACACAAAAAAAGACACAGCTACAAGGCACTAGAAATAAGGAGAGAGTCAGAGACAAACTCAAACCAGACAGTTTCCATCTTAAAAAATAAAATAAAATCTACATTCTGGTTGGTTAGGGGTTTGTTTTTTTTCTTCTTCTTTTTTTTTTTTTTTTACATTCTCTAGCACCTTGTTTTGAATGCTGTTCCTCTAAATATCCTAGAGTATGAAGAGTTGGTTCTACAAGATTCTGCATCCTAGTCTGGTGCCAACCCACAAAACATATGTCTCTGCTCAAATGTAAGAATCTGTTTTGATTTTTAAATTTTTTTTTTAATGTCTTCCTGGACTGGGGACAAAACATTTATGCAGCTACAACTCAACAGTTAGTATCTGGTGAGATACGAAACTTTCTAAATCCCCAATATATTTTTGTTAATATATTTCCAAACACACGACAATAATCACATGGAGTAAACTCTCAAAAATCATTATTTTTTACACTTGTGGGTGCCACTAAGTCTTAAAAACACCAGATTTATTTTCAACCTAAACATTTTATTGCAAAAGCATCAATATTTTTTTCAAATGTAATTAGCTTTCCATTTGTTCCCCTGTACATAGTTTTCACACTCTTATTTTTTGTGTTATTTGGAATAAGGTAGATTTTCTGCTCTCATTAACACAACAGCACAAAGTATTGTTGAAACAGTTTACAAATATAACTCAAATGCAGAAAATGAGACAGGTTACCCTGACCCCACAACCAGATGTTTATGGGCGAGTCTCTGGGCTAGTCCAGAGCTTCAATGGTGAAACCTCATTTCTCCATGAACTGTCCACATCCACCCCACACTGGGGGTTTGCTGTTCATTAGAATATCACAAATGCCAACAAAAGATGCCCTAACCTCAGCAAGTAAATATTTGCATTAGTTTCAGCACACTACCTTCTTGAAACAAGCAGACAAGTTATCCATGGGACAGCAATGTGCCCTTGTGGGCAAGAGAACCAATAGCACCTTGGGATGTATTAAGAACAGTTTGGCCAGCAGGTTGAGGGAGGTTCTCCTGCCCCTCTAGTCTGCCCTCATAAGACCACATCTGGTGTGTTGTGTGCAGTTCTGGACTCCCCAGCTCAAAAGGGACAGGGATAGGCTGGAAAGAGTCCAATGGAGGCTGCAAGGATGATTATGGGACTGGAACATCTGTCATAGAAGTAAAGGCTGAGGGACCTGGGGCTGTTTCGTCTTGAGAAAAGAAGGCTAAGAGGGGACCTGATTAATGTCTATAAATATCTGAAGGGTGGATGTCAAGAATGGGCCAGTCTCTTTCCAGTGGTGCCCTGTGATAGGACAAGGTGAAACAGTATGAAGTTACAACACAGGAAGTTCCACCTCAACACAAGGAAAAAATTCTTTACTGTGAGGGTTGCAAAGCACTGGGACAGGCTGCCCAGAGAGGTTGTGGAGTCTCCTCTGGAGACTTTCAAGACCCATTTGGACGCGTTCTTGTGTGATCTGTCCTAGGTGTTCCTGCTGCAGCAGGGGCATTGGACTCAATCTTCAGAGGTCCCTTCCAACCTCTGATTCTATGAAAAAAGCCGACTTCTGCACAAACACAAATCAAAGTAACTTTGATGAAGTTATAGGTGTTTAAATCACTTGGGTGAAGAATATGCCTGGGCTTCAAGTGTTTAGGTACTAAAGAAACCCATTATCTTGGAGCAATGCAAAAACCTCTGACCATTTTCTTTTTTAAATAAGGGAAAACATGTGAGAGGCACTACCACAGAAATAGTAGAAAGCCTTTGCAATCTCCATCAGTCACTTGCCTCCGGGAGGTATGTTTGTCTTAGCTGTGAGGCAAAAACACCTTACAGTCTTAGGGAGGTAATTTCACACCAAGATAAATGCAGGCAGAAAACATTAGACATTTCAGCACACAGAGATCTGCGTGCAGCAACACAAGGGAAACTGGAAGTCTTTTCTAAATGTTATTTCAGTAACAAATGTAAAGGACTAGTAGATTTGGAAAACCCTGAAGAGATCTTTGTTTTCCAGCTTACTATTTTTATGTGGCCCACTGGTGATCGATCACACCTGATGTGTGTAGTGGAAGAGGAAGAAAGCAACAGGAAGAAGCAATGCACAAAACACCACGAGATCCTTAGCAAGGTTACATTCTCCTCTGATTTTAGAAGTCCCAAGACAATCCACCTCAGTTGCAAAGGCCATAAAAGATATAGGAGGAAAACCACCAGCGTTTCTTTTTTTGTTCCACAACAATGCAGAAAAGGCAGCCTCAGTATTTTTCTAAATTAATAGTTTAAAGCGAGAAATAAATAACCAGGTCTGTCTTCCTTCTGTCAGATGAGCAAGCAAGAACTAATGAGATCGCATGACAGATGACTGCTCCAACATCATTGGAAAGAACTTCACTCTGCTTTTAACTGTTGTTTATTATTTTATTTACACCAACATAACAGAATTTTCTAATTAGTGCTAGAAAAAAAAAAAAGCAGGCAATTTAACTGAAAGGATGGAAGCATCACTAATTTTATCACCAGTACGCTGGTGAAGGCCAGTCTTGGCAGCTCTCAAGCATTCTCCAGCCCATGTCATTAATGGCACTTCTCATCATTGCAACAAGCAAAGGAGAACTTGGCCATGCAGCTCAGAGTCCTCAGGGAAACCCTGTGATGTCGGGCTGCTTCCACCTGGGCATTGTTTCTGTCACACGTACTTGCCTAGATATGGGGTTTTTTACAATATTTAAACCACATGTGCATACATATAAATCCTGTATTTAAAAACATATATAAAATACAAAAATGTATTTTCTTTATGTATATAGAGAACTGATGCTTTATTTTTTTAATATAGTAACAATCCCAATACTATTAAAAGCTCTGAGAAGCAAAAGAAGAGTTCTGGAAAAAACCTCAAATCAACCAGCCCTCCAACCCAAACCATTCTATGGTTCAATGAGACACAAACTACATTATAAAGAAACTTCATCTCTCTTCCAAACCTGAAAATCTGAATTTCTTTCCTTTCTAGTTTATTTATAAATACTTTTAAAGTACCTAATTTCTCTTTAAAGCTGATCAGTGTAACCACTTCTACTAGTAGCAAAAGCAAGATTCTCCATGCAACGACCTCCTGAAGTTGACTTTAGGTTGTACATCTTAGCAACTTAAAACAATACTTGAGCCTGTATAAGGGGTGGAACAAAATAACCAACAACAGCAAACATACACAAAAAGCCCCTACGGACCTAACCACTAAGAAAGTGTGCTCCCCTCACCTCGGTCCCTGCCACGCATTATATTGTGCCATGTCATTCCCTCACACATCCTCATGGAGTCTAAACTTTTCTTTCTTGTTCTCCCTTATTTGATCCCACCTGAAGAGCAGAGGCTGCTCTGGAAACACCAGTGCTTTCCCTGAGTACAGAAGTCATGACTCATGCAACTGAGCACGCAGAAGCTTTGACATCCTTTTCCTTCACATTTCAGCTGCTCTGAGTCAGGCTGCCCAAGCAGTATCTCTGTCACCCACAGCTATAGGAAGAATATTGTGTTTATACTCTTAGTCTATGAAGGACAACAAACCAGGTAACTCAGCACTTCCACAGGGACAGGAGGAATACTGGGAGCAGACCAAAGTGAAGGCAGAGTAACCAGGAGTTACTACCAACACCGATGTGAAGAGCCTTGCTTTGCTAGGAGTAGCCCAAAAATTAAGATGGGAGATGGGAAGAACTCCTTATTCATGTAAGTTCAACAGGGGAAAACTGGGGGAAGGTAAGCCCAGTGCTGCCTTAAGAAAATTATTATCCACAGCAAACTAGGTCATGGAAGTGAGTAGGGTTTACTAAATATATACTTGATTTGTAGTTAAGTGACCACTGCTGAAGTAATGAGCTTAACTCACATTTCACTCAAGTACTCCTTTGTAGTCTGAGGTTCTACATAACAGATAAATGATCAGTCACACTAAATATCAGCAAACTTGAAGAATCTCTAAAATAAAGATAGTTTTGACTGTTTCAAAACTTCCATCTGCAAAAGGAAAGACTTTGTGTCTCTAGTGCCATTCGTCCAAACACCAAATGGATCTTAAAATACTCTCTCAAACACCATTTGCTTCCCAAGGCATGTGAAGATGACAGAGGTCTTGGTTTTACTAACAGAAAACTGGCAGAGTGATTGAGTGACCTCCTCAAATGCTTGGTATGTTAGTGACACAGTTGGAAACAAAATATAGCATTTCTGTCAATTGTAATCCTGTTGCTACAATGCTGTGAAGATGGGAGAAATTCTTGTGAAAATGTGTAAAGCAAGGAAAGTGAATTAAAAGATTAGGAATACGACCCTGTGTGCATTTCTGCACTGAATACAACAGAAAAATACTTGTGTAACTGTACAAGTATTGCCATGTTTTATAACACGATGTTCTTCCTTCACCATTTAGATGGTTCCAAAAATATTCACCTTGGATTTGTGGAAGTTGCTATCACCCTAACAGCATTTTCTAGCTCCAGGGCAGTCTATGGCTACAACAAATCTGTAGAGAACTGATGTCATAGTAATAATTTTTCTAAACATAGAACTAAAGGCTGAAGGAACTGCATTATACAACTGTAGACACAAAGCTTTAGTTTCTGAATGGCTATTTCCTATCAATACTTGCATTTAAAACCTGGAAAGATGTTACAAAAAGCTGGATTAAAGTTCTATTTTTGGTTGATTTGGAGGAAATAGCCTACTGACATTTACTGTTATAACCTTATTAGGGTTCTTGTGCTTTCAAACACTGAATAGCAGAAATCATGACAATGAATTAAAAAAAACAACTGAAAAAAGGACACTACACAGCAGATAAAACACTGACATCTCTTTAGATACTTTTTTAAATGAAAAAAATAGCAGTGTTGAGCCTCAATTGTTTCAAGAAATATTCTTGCCCTCCAAAATTAAATTAGAAACATTTAGAAGCACCAAATGCTGTAAATTGAAGAATGTATGAATTTGTGATGATTATGTAGCAAAGAAAAAAAAATGCATCTCTTCAGATATGTCTCTTGTTTAATTTTCTATCTTCTTTAAAGAACAGAAAAGGCAATCAAATGCAACAGAAAAATTGTATTAATTGGCTGATCTTGTGATGGTTTCCATTCAGCAGTATTTTTCCATTCATTTAGCTGAAGCCTAACTATTCAGCACAAGCTGCTAAGTTTTATACCACATTCAAATACCAGTAGGCAGGAAACTGGGTACTAAATGAAGAAGGACACAGGGACATCACTGCAGCCCTTGACCTGTTGAGCAGTCATGAGTTGGTATCAGGTACCAGATTAGCCAGATCACAGAATGGTTTGGGTTGGAAGGAACCTTAAAGATCATGTAGTTCCAATCCCTCTGCATAGACAAGGACACTTCTCACTAGACCAGGTTGCTCAGAGCCCCATCCAACCTGCCCTTCAACACTTCCAGGGATGGCATTTGAAGCGGCATTCAGTAGAGCAACAGATCTTTTTTACTGCAATATCCTATTCAAAATTTCTCACCTGACAGAAAAAAATGCCAACACAAAAAACCATTAACCAAACCCTACAGACGAGAGGAAGAGGCAATATGGGGTCATGGCACTACAAGATGGATGGCACCCACTGGTGGATCCAAGAGCAGGAGCTTCTACCACTTGGCAGGGGAGTTGGAACAGGGCAGTGTTAAATACTCAAAAATCATTTTAGGTAGAAGACTTGAAATGAAAACTCCTCTGGAATCACTGGATTTCCTAGATGCATTTATAGCAGTATGAAAGGGAGAGCTGCTCTGCCTTGTTACAGGTATTACCATGGCTGGGGGCTTCCTCTGTGTCTGAACTACTTGATGTTCTCCTGATAATTGTAATTTATTCAACTTTGATTAATGTTTAAGCAGTAAGTCTCAGTGTAATTTTAAGTAAAATTATATGAGTATTTCCATGAATCTGTAAATATCCTCTTTATTGTTAAGGACAGGAATGAGAAAGGTGGTCTAGGAAAAGCGTTTGTCTGAAAACTGAGAATTATAGTTAGTAGGTTTCAGGGGTCTTTTTTTGCATTTTCACTTCAATATTCAACTGTTAATAACTGCATATAATTTCCCAGAACAAGAATAATTTTTTTGTCTGTGCTGTAACATCTCCAGTTTTATAAAGGATTTCTCATTTGATGGAACTCCCAGAAACAAATCAATTCACAAGTGCCTCCAAATCCCAAAAGATTTAGCAGAGGAATATTTCTTTACATTAGCAGTGAGTGTTCACCAAACTGAAACCTAGTAAGACTTTTTAATGTAAGATTAAAATGTTTTTAATGCATGTATCTGATTACATAAGCCTGTCACCCACTTTTTCCAGCTTAACATTCACATGTACCTGCTTTCCCTTCGCCCTGATGTCTGGAAAGCAGCAGGACAGAAGGGCCACCCACCTCCTGAAACAAATACACAACCAGCTGCTGCTGGGGATACCAAAGAGGAGGCACCGCGGGTTCTGACAACGGGAAAAAACAAACATGAAAGGTAAGGAAAATGAGATGAAAGCTGGGGACATGCCCTAAATACCAACATGTCTCATTGTCCCAGCCTTGCTTTGAACAAGACCCATAGAAGACAGGAAAGATTTTTCGAAAGACAAAGAAGAGCTATCCAAAGCATGAGTTAAACAGGAACTAACAAAAGAAAACAATTTGCTCAGTGGTCAGGTAACCCAGGACATGCTTTGCTTTGGCTTCTAATGCTGCTAGAAAACAAGTTGGAAAACCAATTTTTTTTAATCCTGCTGTTTACCTTAATTAAGGAAAATGCTACTCATTCTGCAAGTAACATCCACTTAATGTTCAAGCTCAAAGTATGGATCACATGAATTATTTTTTTCCTCCTCTATTAACGTAAGATTTGTAGCTCTGCCATAATTACAATGCTTTTAAAACAAGGCTCTACACAAGGATCAAATTCTGATTGATTACTATCAGGAACAATGAGTATCCTCTTCCAAAACTTCATTTCTTCCTTTTGCCAAACTTAGATCAGCTGCTATTTAGCTGATGATTCAGGAGCCTCCACAGAAGGCATCAGGAGCAATTTAGTTACACAGGTCTAATTTAATAAAAAATAGCTTGTGAGATGATTGTATTACTAACAGAAAGGAATTTATATCCTTTTTCAGCTCTATGCACAGTACATACTGATCAGTCAGTCCCATGGAACATGTAAATCACTCCAAAAACTTCAGAATGCTCCTCAAATGGAATAATGTATTTATTTATTTATTTCTAATAGCAAATTTATTTGAAGTTATGGCTGTATTCCTTCCTTAGTAAAATAACAGATAAAATCCTGTTTCCTCCAGCTTACTGTGCTGCCTTCTTGAAAACTAGACTTTCTAGATATAATTAAAAGGGAAAACCTTTAGTGGGCTTTTGTTATTTTTTAAAAATAAGGAAAATCATAATTCTGGATGGACCTCATAATTTTATTTCTTAGTTAAACCTCATTTCCCCACCCAGTATATTTGGCTGCCAGATGAACTGTTTCTCTGTGTCAAATCTACTGTGCCATTTAATCAGCTTAGTTCAATTGTAATTTTGTGCTATTAACAAAGTGGACTTAAGCATCAGGAATACTTGTTTCTGTATGGCTCTTAGATGCTGCATCCAACCTTCAGTGACACCAAGCTTCTCCAGGCTTCACATGCTTTCAGGACTCCAGAAGGCCAACCAGACCCATGCTCAGGCAGACATCCCCATTTAAGACACATACAAGAGAAAAGATAATCTGCTGTTAAAGGTCTTGGCAATGTAGGTAACTTCTGAACAGCCCTTCCAGCTCTGAAGATGCATCTAATGCAGCTTTAAAAATTCTAGCTTCTATCCTGCCACTCCTTCTGATATTGCTGCCTTTATCACTTTTGTCGCCACCATTACTCTTTCCATCTTATCTTTACTAAAAAGAAAAACTCCCAGGAAAACTGTCTTATATCTCCCAGGGGTTTGAGAGGCAACTCTCTGCGTCAGCGGCACCGCTATCACATGAGGACATCTCCACAACAGGCACATGGACAATTAAGTCAGAAGCAGATAAAAGCAGCATTCCCTTCCTACTTGGCTGAAACAAGGTTTGGAAATTTTTGTGGAGAAAATGACCTTGTTAATTTTTTAAGACGTCTCCCCAGGAGAACCATAATCATCAGATCCCTGTTTCATACTCGTCAGGAGGAATTACAAGGATTGTGTTGCTTAACTTCCTTAGCATCCAGACGTATCAGGTATGCAGTTCATCTCTTCACAGTCTAAAATCAGAAGTGCTTTTTGTAGTAAATGCTGTTTTATGGAAATAATTGGTAAGACAGGTTGCTCTCTAAGAAATGGAAAATGGAGTGGCTGCATTTCAGTAAGACCCTCTTGGGGCAGCAAGGAGGCATCTGAACTCAAGAAAAAGTTGTGGTTTAAATCTTAAGGAGAGATTTAAACATTTTTGTTACATTGGACAAAATACTCCACAACATCTCTTCTTTCATTCTTGGAGCAAACACAGAAGAGGTCCAGAGCCAGGCTAGTCTCCAGTTTCACCCAGGCAACACTTCATCACTAAGTTGGAAGTGATAACTGTCAGATTACTAGAGTTCAGCTGCTCAAATCCAAAGCACAGAAAGTAAAGTCACCCAAACTTACTGTTACATTATTGAAAATCACACACAGAATCACAGAACGGTACGGGTTGGAAGGGGCTTCTGGAGATTGAGTCCAACTCCCCTGCCAGAGCAGGACCACCAGAATCTGGGGCAGGTGACAGAGAAATGCATCCAGACGGGTCTTGAAAGTCTCCAGAGAAGGAGACTCCAAAGCCTCTCTGGGCAGCCTGTCCCATGAGAAGTTCTTTCTCATGTTGAGGTGGAACTTTCTGTGCTCTAGTTTGCATCCACTGCCCCCTGTCCTATCACAGGTCATGACTGAAGAGATTGGCCCCTCCTTATTAACACCCACCCTTCAGATATATATAGACATTAAAAAGATCCCCTCTTAGTCTCTTCTAGACTAAACAGCCCCAAGTCTCTCAGCCTTTCCTCATCAGACAGATATTCCAGCCCCTTAATCACCCTTGTAGCCTCTGGTGGACTCTCTCAAGTAAATCCATGTCCCTCTAGAACTGGGGAGCCCAGATCTGGATACAATATTCCAGGTGTGGTTCCTACCAGAGTAGTGGGAGAGGAGAACCTCCCTCAACCTGCTGGACACTTCTTAATGCACCCCAGGATACCACTGGTCTTCTTGTCCAAAAGAGCACATTGCTGCCCCGTGGATAACTCGTTGTCCATCAGGACAATGAAAATAAGGTCATGTGGATAGCTCTGATTTCAAACAATTTCAGAAACAACTTTCATCTTCAGCTACAGCACTTAGAAGTTTCTTAAAAGCACTGCATATTTGAACAGATTTCTTACTCAGTTTCTAATGGTTATTTGGGATTATGTAGAAGACTGGAAATATCTAACAGGGAAAAAGAAAAATCTAAGGGCACTTTTGAATGTCTATCTTCTTTAAAGTCCCTTCCAACTCAAACCATTCTATGATCTTCTCCAGTAACAAGCCTGTTACAATATTGCTGCTTGGTCCTCAGCTGCATGTTTCCCACCTGGACCTTACAGAGCTGAAACAACTTCAATGTGCAGAGAGAAATATTTGCAGAGCCACCCTGGAAAGCACAGCACTGAAATTACTTGAGCTTACAAACAAATAAACAAAAACACCCAAAGAAACAAAAACAGAACCTATGAAGGAATGCAGCTAACTACCTTCCCTCTCCAATAAAAACACAGTAAACTTGGTTTTATCTGCACCATTTAATTAGCCCACAGATAAACCATTACAAGCACTTTTACTGATGCAAGTAAAAACGGGGAGAAAAACCTTCATGTGGAGAAGGAATCAAAGCCCAAGAGGAAGTGGGCAGAAACTTCTCCAACCAGCTTGGCTGCTGGAGAAAACTGCAGAAGCATTCTTTTGATGGCAGTGTTGCTGAAGCCAGTTTAAATCACTTAAAACCCCCAAAGGAATTTTGATCTGTAAGAATTTTATTACACCAGAGATAACACTAGCAATTATTTTTTTCAAGGAAATACATCAAAAGCTTTGCTAAGAGTATTCACATAAAAATAACGTTATTGTTAAAAATTATCATGTTATTTCTTTACCTCCTGTTGGTGGTTAACATATCACGAACCCCCTCTTCTTGCTCTTTTAGAATTATTCTGATCTCAAGTACAAATTACTAGTAGCATTGCCATCTAGATCCTCCTGATGGTGAACTAAGCAGCAGTATTTAGATGCATTTAAAAGAGAAAGCAGAAAACTTTTATAAAGGCTTAATAATGTCTTGCTATCTTCCTCCCTAGGTCTCTATCCACTTCAGTCTAGTTTTTTATTTATTTTTCCTACCAAGTCCCACACCATGCCCAGACCTGGTACCATCAGTCTTCGTGAGACCAGAACTTTGTCCTGTGAGATCCTGACAGGAATGACTGAGCCTTTGGCTCTATAAAGTTCTGCAGGCACCATAACAGCAGCTCCCAAGGATGCTGAGATTCACATTCATGCCTCAAAAATTTAATACATTCTTTTCTATACCCATATGAGATGATTTTACATTGAGCGGTTAAGCTGAAGAAACAGGAAAACAAACCAAAACAAAGAGCAAAAAAAGGGGCCTTTGTCTTGAAACAGTTTTTTCTTTGCTTTCTTTGGAAGAGGCATCGAAAAAACCACGACTGTTAGAGAATGCTCCTTCATGACATTTAGCCTGAATCTTCTCTTTCTTCATTCCACTGCTTTATTTCTAGCTACAAGCCCCTACACTAGCTCGAGTATTTCCTTTTTATCTTTAGTTGTTTACAATTTCAGATCTACATAGCCTGTTAAGTCTTGTTTTGCCTGTTCCCTTTCCTCAGTCTTTC
>NW_009954635.1:421172-459228 GCF_000747805.2 Chaetura pelagica
TCCCTACCATCACCAAGGCCAACCACTAGTTTAGCTCAGAAGTACCAGTACTGAATAATTTGGCTGGAATTCCTTGGAGTGAGTGGCCACAAAGAAATGCCCCTAACTTATGCAACCAGTTACATCCCTTTCAGTGGGTTGCACTGAGGTTCTTAAATGTGCTATTTGTGCCCAGCTCTCACACACCATGAATCACAGACCTTTAACACTAACATTCAAAAAAACTGGGCATTTCCTGAAATCCTCTGATTTTGGTAATCTATGGACAGCAAATAAATGCAAACATGAAAAATATACAAACAAAAAAAATCCCATCCCAAAACACTATGCGCAGAAAATCTAAAAATTTTTGCATGCAAAGTAAATATACAATGATGTGTTTTTATATGAAATCAACCTAGATAAAAGTCTGTATATTTACAGATAATCTTGGCTTTTTGAACACAGGTTTATGGCAATAAAACCAACATGTTGGATCAAGAAAAAACAATTAAAACAGCATAACAGTAACTTAATGATCTATCAGAACTTGGTATCAGGTTTGTGCATTTTCATGTTCAACTACATATTCATGTTTCTGCCCCACACCTCCCCTTGCCCCAGCACTAACACTACCAACCAACCACACCAAGAGCTCAGCCTCAAAACTAACTTGTTTTGTTGTTGTACTAATTACAACTTGGTTTAAATTCTTAATGTAATTCATCATAAAACCACTCGTGCTGGAAAAAGACAGGCACTGATAAGATGGTAATAGACTTGACCTTCTTTTGGTAGCATCATACATGGAGCACACAAAAGTAACTGGAGAGATAAGTCCATGTGGAGCTCTGCAGAATAGAGATGGAAGCATGTAAACACTGGAGTCATCACGCCAGAGTTACCCACAGTGAATTAACACTGACCTAAAGCAGAGTACATTTGGCCTATAACCTTGTTTTTCACAGAAAACCTGCACTTAGTATAGCTTAGAATCACAGAAACATGCCAGTTGGAAAGGACCTCTGGAGGTCGCCAGTTCAACATCTTGCTAAAATGGTGTCCTATCAGATCAGGATGCTCAGGGCATTGACACTTCACATTTCACACACGTTTGAAAACCGGTTTTTACAACCTCTCTGGTGGCTGACCACCTTCATGATTACTTTATTTTCTTTACATCTAATGGGAATCTTTTTTTTTTTTCTAACCTGTGTCCATCGCCTCTCACTCTGCACCTCTAGGACAAGTCTGCTTCTGCTTTCTCCATATCCCTCCACATGTGGAAATGCACATTTAGAATTTCTTTTCCTTGGATGACAACCAACTCTGTACTTTGCATACCAGTAAGCCCACAAGTCTATCTCCTGTTCATCTTACAGATACAAAATGGGCCCCATTTACTGTAGAAATTAAGCATGAACATGCAGCAAGAGTCTACAAGAGGTGAGCAGGGAAAGTTTAGTAAATCTCCTTAAATCCAACCAATAGCTCCATTTCAACTGCTCCCTCCACTCTTCAGTGCAACTACACCTCAGCATGCAAATAATTTTCAGTTGCTACAGCCAGCTCAGCAGGAGAAGATTTAAATCTGGATTTTCTTGTACCATAACTTTTCATTTCTTGGTTGTCAAATTCTGAAATATTCTGAATTCTGTGTACTGTAAGAGTAAAAGATACTGCCAACTAATCTCAACACCTCAGCAAGTTTTTCATTCTTCTTTTGAAATATAAGGAAATATTTTTCAAAGTAGGTTGGGTCCTTTTTGGCAGCTGAGGTTACAGTGTCAGTTTGTTGTTGAGTCACCATGTTGTCATTAGCAAAAGATATAGATGCCACAGAATTCTTAGGTCTTCTACCACTTCATGTAAATAATGTTCTAATTTAATCATCATAATAATATTTGTTTTTAACATGCTGAGAAGATGAAGTTGCTTCCATGCTAGGAAGGGAACAAAACCACCCTATGGAAGTACATGTGTTCCCAACTTTTGACTGTTTCACAGCAGACTACAGTAACACCAAAGAGATTTTCTTTTTCTGTCTCCACTCTCCCTGTAACCACAAATCACCATCAGCACATGATCCTCCCACCACTGCCTTGATTTCCTCCATAGTATGAAACTCTTGTAAGGTATCATGCTTAGTTGGTCTCTAGTCATCACTGTCCTGCTGGCACCAAACATGGTTTGGGCACCAAACCCTTTTAAAGGGCTCATAGTCACATTCAAACACCTTTGGATGAGTTCCAAGATCCAGCTCATTTTATGTTAGGCAAGGTTTCCACAGTCCCTCACCTCACCGGATGTAAATCTATGCTCCTTCTCCCACAAACCTACTCTCTCATTCCCACTACCTCTCCATGCTAGCGTGGACATTTACAGGGCCAGGCCATGAGCCATGGCAGGCCAGGCTGAGCACCTGCTCTGAGCAAAAGCTACTCTGGGGGAGAAGTGCACAATATTGGCTTTTCAGTGGTGTAAAAATCATTAATACAAACACTTAAAATGAGTGTTAAGGCTGTCCTTAAACCTCTGAGTTACCTTCATGATACCTTGACAATTTCCATTTCTACAATAATGACAGTCCTTTGTTTTTGAAAGCCTTGACAAGATGGACAATTCTTGTACTATTTTCTACATTCTACAGTTTAACTAGAGTTTCTAATATAAAATTATATCACAAACTTTCACTGAAATACTTTACATGAATGGCACCATTCTTTGCTGAATGGGAATTCCCCACAGACAATAACAGGGCGTAAAATAGCTCCAAGATATAAAACTCTCTTTTTTTCTCCCTGGGTTTTCCCATCTGCCTCATTCTACATCATGTACTGAACCCACTCTACGTTCTCTCAATGTCCCTCCCCTGCTTCTTCCCCCAAAATTCTCATCAGATATATTTCCTGAATGTCTCAAGAATATTGACTTCTCTTCCCAGAACATGTGGTTGCTCTGGCAGGATCTGATGCAGGGATGTGGATGCCAGAGGGAGGAATGAGAAGCCAGGAGTAGCCACAAGGATGGAGTCTCCCAGACCTTGCCTTGTGTACAAGGACATTTCTGACACACTTGTCTGTATACAGAAAGCCTCCTGTGTGATTTAAGGATTATAAAGAGGAAGATATTCCTATAGTCTTACAGCCAATATACTGAGTGATCAGAGCATCCCTAATGCTGCCATAGGAGGCTGTGGAGGACAGAAGTATAAATGCCATCAAAAAGGAAATACAAGTTATGCACTACAGATCCATCAGTAACTATTAAAAACCACATGAGTCCAACCTTCATTCTACATGTCTGCTGGTATCTGAGGTTCTGATGATCAATGAAGTGTATCTCTATACATCCACTGTCACAGATGGGCTGCAGAAAGGGCTGCAGATGGGCCACAGAGCTGACCCTGTGCAGCTCTCCTGAAGAGAGGAACAGACCTTCAGACCACAGGAAAACCTCCGGGTAGCCAGGAGGAACACAGGATGCTGCCCCTTCCCCTCCACACAAATCTGACTTTAGACACAAAGGCTGACAACATAAGGCTGAGATTTTTGTTTCTGTTAAAAACTAGAAGCCTTACTCGTTTTCTTGTTTTTATTACTTTCTCCCTGGTCTACTCCCTTTTCTATAAGCTTTGCTTTTCTGCCACTACAGCCCCAAACTGATCCCTTATATCCGAGCACAGTTGTCTGGGCTCCAAATACTTCTTCACCATCCATTGACCCAAACTAAAGCCCATGAATTTTCACCTTTGTATTCCCTCTATTTATGTGATTTCTCCTCATCATCCCTTATTTTCTTATTTTACATCAACAACAATCTCATGAACTAAAAATACACTGACTGCCTCATTTTAGTCTGTGAATTTTAGTCTGAGTTCCTCGCATTAGGAACCTCTTGGCCTAATACACTTCCAGTTCCATGTCCAATACAACTACACCTTCTGACTTTCATCTTTTCTACACTTAACCAGTTGTGCCACAGGTGGAAAAGTATGCTCCTTGGCTACTCTTGCAGGTCAATGTGGTATATACATCACCTATTTTCTTCCAAAAAATTGTAGGCGAGCTTGCATCAAACAGATTCTGGGTTCTCACAACAAGTATAAAAAGTAACTGCAAAAGAAAAAAAACAACAAAAAAACAAAAAAACCCCAAAAGAATGTGACAAACACAAACTGCAGAACACACTCACTTTGCTGCAGGGATAAAGCTGGACTGGATGGTACACATGGCTCAAGGCAGCCTGATTGCCTGTCTGTCTGCAAAACCTTTAGCCAGAATCTCCTGCACATGTTTATTTTAAACTACTAGACAATGTATTTGGCAAATATTGCTCAGAAGAATAAAACTCTTTCATTAATAACTTCAGAATTGCTTACTTAAAGGTCTCTACAGTAGCTGGCAGAAATTTTGCAAAGCTGAGATAGATAGATGAGGAAAGAAAGCCTTAACCTCAGCTACAAAGAACAGAAAATTCACTAAAACAAAAAAATGTTCAAGTTTGAGAAATAGTGGGCTAGGTTTGTTTAGCTTATTAATTACCTCCTGCTCTCTGAAAAAACAGAACAATTTTTGAGACACTAAGTCCAAGAATGCTGAAGCACTCTGAAGATCCTGCTCCACCTTAAGATTTTACAGCCATAGTTCAATATCAGCCTTCCTGTAATACTAACTAAATCCCAGGGAACAGCATGACTTGGAATAATACAACTCTAAATTAAAATTGTATAGTTTCCTATTATATGCATAAAGTGTAAAAACAATCAATACAAGTAAAACCTTTGCATGTTAGAATAATTCTTGTTCACAGCACAATTTAGTTACTGCTTCATCAGTAAAAACCAAGTTTCATTCATCTCAAAGTGGAGTCACAAACTTCACTCTCCTAGCCTGAGCAGGTAAATTTCAAAAGCAGAACTACTTTTACAGTTAAACTTTAAGAGTCTCTAGGGGTGTGGAAAAAAAAATTATCCAGAGAAAACCAGATGCAAAGTTGAGATCCCATAGATACTATTTTAAAGTTAACAGTTACAGGAACCCTCTTTTAGGGATATCTGACAATTAAGCAAAAACGTCACAAACTACTGCTGCATTTGATGAAAGAACATCCATTTTCATAACTGTTTAATGTAAGTAGTAAACATTAAGGTAAACATAAATTAGAGTCCACAGAATATAAAAATGGCTAAGAAAGGATTTGTTACAAGTCTTAGGATAATTACTTGGACTAATAATGGCATTAATTGGTATTTTTAGTGATAACAAATTTCAGACTTGTTTAAAATATGTAAATAGCTACATTGGAAATATGTGCCTGAACTTGTAAATAAAGCAGATTAATTGAAGTAAAGACAAAATACATTTATGAGTATTATCTGGTATTTCAAAGAAGAGGTAAAAAAAGGAACTGAGGTGTTGAAAAAAGTTGAAAAGTGAGTATGAGTATGACAAAGTGCGAATATCTCACTGGGTAAACAAGGAAAAAAATTACAAATAGGTAACAATAAAGATCAGCTATAGTAGTGATACTGAACTGAAAGCATAGGAGCACAAATGACTACAAGTCTAGTTAGAGTAACGCTCGATTATATTTATAAAACCTTCAGAGACTAGAGGCAGATGCTCATATAGGCACCAGATATCTTTAAAATGGACTTTTCAATGAGAATAATCTGTAGGACCAAAACCAAGAAGTTTCATAAAAGGCTGTAAGAACATGCAAGGCAGGAAAAAAAGCATCATGAAAAAGGCAAACACTCCCCAAACCAAAATCACACAGCAGCTATTCATCAACTGCTAAAAAGCTACTGAAACTCTGGAAATAGAATTGCTCTTTGGAAGCACCTCCTAAGAAAATTTCAAAACACAAGCTCCAGGGACAAACCCCCGTGGGAAATCACACATGAAGAACTACAACAGCCAACTTCAAGGGATGACAAAGTGCAGCTTCTGGTGCATTTCCCCTACCGTTGTTTTTCAAAAGGAGTTAAAACCTTGAAGAAACAGTCCATGAAAATTACATCAGAAGAAACCAGGAAATACACAGCAAACCTGTTTACCATCTGCTGGTACCCCTAGAACAGCACACGGGATGGCAGAGCTGCTGTCTGACGGGCACAGATTTAGACTGGCAACGGTGACAACCCACCCCCTGCAACTCCCAGCTCCTTTCATTTAGAAACCCTCCAGTGACACCAAATACTGGTAACTGCATTTCCACCTTGAACTACAGCTTGTGCTACTTTGAGATCACACAGAGAGATCAGTCACTGCAAGCTGTCAAGAGGAGCAGAATAGTACTTTCTTAGTATTTAAATAAATTATAGCTTCAACGAGGCTCAGAAGGCTGGAAGCTTCACAACAGCATTTCTGCATAAAAGGAAAACATGTATCTGGGCAACTGGATGCACCTATAGCAAGGAGACTGCAGAATTTTCATTCATCAATATTTCCTGTTATACAGTAACATAATATCTTTTGTTTGGTTGTTTTTTTTCAACAGTTTTTGTTGGAAGGGACCTTTCAAAGCCATCTACTCCAGCCCCCTGCAGTAAGAAGGGACATCTGCAACCAGATCAGGTTGCTCAGAGCCCCATCCAATGTTTCCAGCGACGGGGCATCTCTCACCCTCTCGGCAACATGTGACAGTGTCTCACTACTCTCACAGGGAAGAATTTCTTCCCAATATTTAGTCTGCATCTCCCTTCTTTTTAATTTAAAACTATCACCCCTTTCCCTGTTGTTGCAGGCCCTACTAAAATGTCTGTTTTGTGCAAGAAAAAGCAATCTGAGAGCTTTTGAACTATGTAGCTAAAGAGTCTGCAGTTGCTTTGAAAAACCTGCAACTGTTCCTTGCTTTCAGAAGATTTTTTTTATAAGTTTTGAAGGATGTCCTATGAGCAAGCTCACATTCAGCAGCATTTACATGAGGAGGGAAGTACAGGGAGCTCACACCTCTCCCAAAGCAGGTTTAGAGCATGCTGATGGAGTGATATTTTAAAGCAATCTCTCACACCTGCAAATGTCAGAACATACTAATTTTTATTAGTATAGCCATAACCTAATACCAGAAATACTGGAATATTGGGAAATTACCTTGTTTCTAAAGCTTATTAAATTATAGAAATTAAAAATTAATCTGGAAATGCTTTGGCTGTACAAGAACTCTTGACTTTAGTCAATGAAAAATTCAAATAAATTAATAAATAGATTTCTTCCAAGTAAGTACTTGGTATTTGTTAATTGATTTGTGACTGGCAAAACATTATTTTCATTTTGCAGGAAGACAACATGGCTTTCAAAATCTACTCAGAAACTGCCTCAGTTTTCAGAATGTTACCCCAGATAAACCACCATCAAATCTGTGAACAAATATTCTACTTAACTTTCAAATGTTGACAAATCTGGGAATTGTAATTGTAACTTTTCAGCCTTTATTTTTCCCCAAGTTAGGAAAATAAGGATCTGAGAACCTAATGAAGGCATTGGAAGGTAGACTTCAATTTACTTTAGTCCAAATTCTCACAGGTTACATTTGTATATATTACCAGTTTTAACTGTTTGGTCTTGAAACAAAAAAAAAGGCAGTCAGAGGGTTGGGCTGGGATTTTTGGTTTGGGTTTGGCTTTAGTTTTTTAAAAATGTGTGAATGAAGGCATCTGACCATATTTACATAACTCAAATACATTTTATTAGATTGCTCCAATGTCCTTTAACATAGCCACTTTTCAAATGTCATCATATATGAGAAACTAAGTGCACAGTAGTTCTAAACATGAAAGAAACACTGATTCATATTTATAAAAATGGCAATGACGCTTACAGAGATGCATCATACACCATTTATTTTTATATAAAACCACAATTAAAATAATTCAATTCTATGCAGCTGAGCAGCCTTCACATAAAAATCTGAAGGCTCCAATTTTATTTTATCCAGAAAAGGATGAAGCTCCCAGACAACTAAAAATATTCCACTGCAATGCTACGGGTCAAAACTCAACCATTGTCCAAGACTCCTTCCATCAAAATAATGTGGCTTTGTATGAGACAATGGGAGAACATGAGCAGTTCTGCCTTGTATATGGCTGGATGCAGCCCTGTGATTTTAATTACAGGTTTTTATTTTATCACGGAATGTTTAATTACTTTTAACAGAGAGTTAAGCAGAAGAACTGAGGTGATATCTGTAGGCTAAAATCTCTCTTGGCCTGCTGAGTGCTGACTGGGCTTTCTGCCCTGAGCTGGGATGGATACTCATTACATAAAGGTGTATCTTCACAGGTTTGATTAAATCATCAATGAGTGCTGGAAAACGCCCCATTTCAATTTGTCCAAGTTTACTGAGGAGAAGCTGGAAGGAAAATGCAGCCTTCAGACAATATAGGAGAAGCAGCAGCCACTGACTGCACACACGTTTTGCTGTTGACTGTGGGCAACTCTGCTACTGTAGCTACACAAGATTTCCTTCCTGGGCAACGATCCTGTTCTCCACATCTGACAAACAGGAGGTGAAAACTCAGCAACAGACCCCACTGTGACTTGTGTTCTACAAGCAATGACCAGATGATCACATGTACTCGTGATATTTCTATATTTACTGTGCATAAACCCTATCTGAAAACCATCAGGTTCTATTTTGTTTGTCTGACTTTCATTTTATTCAATCCAATTGGCAGGATACTTCGTTAATACAAGAATCTCATGTTTTCTATTTTGTGCCCTCCAGGTCATGGTTTCAGACCTGAGGAGGCCCATGTCAGACAACTGAAACAGAGATGCTTTTAAATGCTGCTCCATGGTATTGCTCCTGCAATTGCTGCCTGAATGAAGACACTGATGGTTTTGAAGGAAAGTTGATTTATTTGTGCAACATTTCATTCAAGAAAAAAATATGCTGTCTAAATTCTGAATGTTGTTCAATTCTGAAGTTACTCTGTCTAAACAGGATGCTATTTCAATTCCCATTCTGAGTTCTCACAACGCTTTTATTTCTGCCCAATTAAAACTGCATAAATCTGAATTATCTCAAAATAGAAGGAAAAAAGGAATTATTTTTCATTATGCTTTACCACTAGAGATAACAGAAACTACAAATATAACTGTTTGAGCTGTACACTCAGAGTGAAATATTCTATTATAGAACTGCAACTGAAATAGCTTCGTTTTTCTGAATTCAACTAGACTGAATATAAACAGATAGAACACAAGTTCAGTATATTCATACTTAATTTCTTTATTTTTATTTTAAACCCACCAGTTGTTCCCTGTAATTATAATGTACTATGATAACAGAGACGTCTTAGACAAAGTCCTGAAGGCTGCATTCAAGAAACAAGTTTTGGGGCTGGAAAATCCCACGTTCCATATCCCAGCTGTGATAACAATTCCCTCTCGTCTTTCAGTGTATCACAACTGCTCAGAGTGGGATTCAGCTGAAATGTAAGCATCAGGTGCCATCTCTGCCTTGCCTGGAGCACAAAGGCCAACTGAAGGCTGCATGGAGCAGCAACTGGAGAGCAGGCAGGAGACAGATGATAAAAAGCCCTACCTGTTTACAACCAGGCACCTGCATCCATCTTTCCATTTTGTATCCCAATTTAAAAAAATAATAAAAAAATCTTTTTTTGTCTTTGTACACAGTAATAATTTTGAAAAGAAAAGCTAACATTTTGTATATGGATGTTAGAAATTCAAATTGGTTGGTGGGAGCTAAATCTTCTTAAATATAGTAATAAAATATGCCCAAATGAACATTCACCTTTATATTATCAAACACAAAGATGTCTGAGGCAGGTCAGGCACTTTTAGGGCTCAACCATGTTTTTGATAATGTCACTTTACATAAATTTTTGTGGAAACTCGACTCTGCTTTTAATCCTTAACTTCTAATCATCTGCTAGATAAGATGTATACAAAACATCTATATAAACCATATGGTCCTGTGAAAATGTGGAGCTGAACTGAATGAAATGCAAGCTCTTGCCTTTTCTGAACACATCTGTTGCTGTGGCTTCTGACAGAATGGCACCAAAAGGGCTCCCACATAAGCAGGACAGAAGGCAGGAAGCGTTTTGCACATGCTGTGCTAGGCTGCAATTACCAGATCCAGAGGCCACCTGTCACGGGGCCGAGTGGCACACATTTCCAGGGGACAGGCTGGGGGAAGCAAGAGGAGTTTTCAGAAGATGTGAGGCACGCCCTGCTTCCTTTGCTGACAGCAGTGAAAGATCTCCTTCCTTCCTTCTCTAACTTCTTCCTCTCACCCTGCTACGTGTCAGGGGACTGCTGCACTTTAACACTGCAACTATTGGTTATTTGCAAAGTTACCCAGAGCTGGGGGACAAATGTGAATTGTCCCTCTCAGAGCAAGGTACTGCACGTATAATTCAACCACATCTCCCTTTAACCAAAAAAAATCCCCACACACACCCCAAACAAGCCATGATAAGACTTCTTCAATTACATAATCAAACACAGAATTTTTACCATTGACATTTTCATTATTTGCAATGATGAAGTTCTGCAGCACACACAGAATATGACAGCAAATCATTACACAAGTTCAGAAGTGATGAGCTTCTACCCTCTTTGGCACATTTCAGTTTCGATAGCAGCCAACTTTTCCCTCATTATAAATGGATAAACTAAAGATATCATGAAAAGGCCACTTAAAAGCAAAACAAAATAAAGGAATGCAAATTTATATTGGAGTTACACAACTGCCAAGAATGCTCAGAGCCTACTAATCTTCTGTTTATTACTCGTATGTTCTCCTCTTTGCCTCAACAGTGCGTATGCAATACTGAAAACTTTGAAAAGTTTATTTTAAAAGCTGACTTTGAATACTGTGAGCATGAGTCAAACATAATTTACATGGCTGAAACTTCACTAAATAACTCTGAAATTATACCACCATAAACCTTGTCAGGAATACTTATTTTCAGCTCCTTCATGTATTCAGTTACTGTAATCCTGAGCCCTCTTCCAACAGGAATACATTGAACATGATATTAAGAGGCTACCATCAGTCACTTTTCAAAGCACAGATGCAGAAGAGTGTGATCAATACAGCAGCACATAGGAAGCAAGTGACAGGACTGAGAACACAGCGTAGCCATTTGAGCCCCAGACCTTTCACCACAGACCATATGCTTCCCTGGCATCCCAACATGTCTTTAACACCCAGACAACCTTTTCCCACACTAATTTTGTTTAGCCAGACTGTTCCAAACACACCTCCTTTTTTCAATTAGCCACGGAAACATGAGAAAGTGGTCACAGGCCCCTGATGTCTCTTAATGGTGCAATGAAGAAAAGGGCTGAAAGCTCAAAGAAAAGCTCTTCCTTCTGGAAGATCCTGTAATGCCTGTGGGTTGCAACAATGCCAGGGGAGGTTTAGACTGGAAACTAGGAAAAAATTCTTCCCCAAAAGGTTTGTCAAGCAATGGCACAGACTTCCCAGGGCAGTAGTGATGTCATCATCCCTGGAGGGATTTAAAAGATGTGTAGATGAGGCACATAAGGACATGGTTTAGTGGTGGGCTTGGCAGCATTAGGTTTATGGTTGAACTCGATGATCATAAAGGTCTTTTCCAATCAAAATGATGCTATGATTCTAATATGAAGGAACATGTTCAGAAAGGAATGTCTCTCACATTAACTGCCATGAGCTTCATCCATCACACCACACTGTTCTTCTTGCCTGCTACCCTCTCTGCTTTTGCCGTCTGGTGCTCTCTTGCCCAGCAGAACATCAGACAACATCCCGACAAACACTTCCACACTGCAAGGGCTTTCAAGAAGAACCAAAGAGACAGAAGTTCTCTCCCTCGTGCCACAGGGCAACTGAAGGCTCCACTATTCATAGGAACATCATGGAAATGTGACAAGGATCCATGGCACTCTAGGGAGGTGCAGACACCACACATTCAGATGATAATTTTTCTCCTGCTAGGATAAGCATGCATAATGCTGACCTGTACAGAATAGGAAACTCAAATAATAAAAGATACCTGTAAATCATCAATTGACTCTGAAGGCTTGAAGGAAGGGCAAAAAACTATTTTCCTTTTTAAAGAACAGATGTTTTGTTATCCACCAGAAGGTAACAATTACTACTGCTCTCAGAGGCAGGCAGACAAACCTATGGAGACTGAAGTTCTTCACCTGACAACTGTTCACTCTCCTGACAAACCCAAAGTCCAATCAAAAAATGACCCATTCTCTACCCACTAAGAAAGTAAAACAATGTGCGTTGGGGTTGGATTTTTTTTTTTACAGTCTACATTGACCAACCTACATCTTGACACTGTTGATTTCCTATTTTTGCCTTCTTAACCAAGTTACACCTGTTTGTGTACAAGCCTATTTTTGACTCGTTGAAGTCCAATATTTAAAATATGTTCAAATAATAAAACAGTAGTCTAATTCAGTATCCTGAGCACCAAAAAAGTAGTATTCATTAGAGAAAACATTCCAAAGATGCTCAATAATCTAAATTGAGAGTAATTTGTTTCAAACAATGCTGATACCTGATTTTTTTTTTTCAGACCCTATTCGTTAAGAAAAAAATCTCCTGAATTGTCCTTCCTTACTCTATTTGTACAACAAAAATGAGAAAGAGCAGCAACAGTTAGCCTTACGGGTTTTTTTACTGTTAATGCTTCTTAAGAACACAGTGATATGCAGAATTGCAGTATGTGTACTTGCCTAACATCTACATTTAAAATGGTGTTGAGTTCAGGTTCCCGGTTCTGCTTAAAGAATGGCAACAAAAACTAATCCTCACACCTTTATTAGACCAATTCACACTTGTCCTTGTAGCTCTGTCAAGGTGGGTTTCATATACTAAACTAACCATTTTATCCATGACCAGAACTTATTACAAACCCATGAAACAACAAAGGTTGTTACAGGGATCTTACTACCTCCAAAATCCACCTCAGATTTTCCCCTAAAATTAATCTACAAGTTCCTGTTCCTTTCTTCTGCTGATGTCCTCTTCCTGGTACACAAAACACTAAGAGAAGAGTCTGAAGCTCTGCCATAACTATGGCATACATGGAGGCTTGCTGCTGCTCAAAGTTGGAAATGATTATCTGAGCCACACACTCTGACCCTTGCCACTTCATCTTCTAGTTCTGGTCTATGCAATGTTAACTAACAGCTTACAAAGACAGTAGCCTGGTCGCACTCCCTGTCCATATCACTATTGGAATATCAACAAGAAGTTCTAAGACAGCCCAGAACGTTTGTCCCCCTTCTTTAGTATTTTTAGTCCTCATTGCATGCAGAAAATGTTCATTCCTTCAGTCATACAACTAATCCCAAAGACACCAACTGGTATCTTTACAAACAATCGTTACATACACCAAAAAGAGAGTTTAATTGCTGAACAACACAGGATGACTGTACAGCAGCTAGACATAGGCGATAAATACTGCTCTTCAAAGATTAAATTAGATACAAATGACAGCAATGGGTCTCACCACAGTACCTTCTAAAATCTCTTTTATTAGGCTATGATTCAGGACAGTCTAGTGTTCAGAGACTACAGCAGGAACAGATTTCTAATCCCAACTGTGACACTGACTTGAGCAAGTTATTTCCTTTCTCTCAGCTGCTACTTGTCAAATTAGATTTTTTCTTTGACTTTTAAGTCACTACAAGGACGTAGCAATAGATTCAACTTTGAAATAGTTTAAAAACAAAACTATAAAAGATTAGAAAACAAATTAGGTACTCTGAAGGTATGCTAAAAAAATAATTGTGGCAAAGTGTAGCCACCTAAGCCACCAGGATGGAACTGGAAAAAAAATCCATAAAACAGTCTATAATCACTGTTGCTATCTTGTATTTGTGCTTAAAAGTAAAAAAATGAAGTGAGTGTGTTTGGCTCTCATAGCTAACACTAGGGACAAACCTTTATCTGTATTTTTTTCAGGTAACAAAGAGAAACCCTTTACGAATGATGAAAAACATGGAAGCTTCTTCTCATTTCAGCCAAAGGTGCACCAGAAAACAAAAAAGACCTCAGGAGTTATGTGTAAGAAGTATTTATAAGCAAGGCATGATGGTCAACACCAGCAACTAATACCATCCTCAAGCTTTGGAGCAAGCTCCCAAGGTCATGGCCCCAAGTCTGGTAATGCCCAAGAAGTGTTTGGGTAATGCTCTCAGATGCATGGTTTAACTTCTTTGGCTTGATCCTTGTGGGTCCCTTCCAACTCAGGATATTGTATGATTTTATCATCTATCTTAAAAGCACTAGCAAAAATAATGAAATCTAGAGAAGTACAGGCATTAGTCACTGTGGAAGTGAAGCTGCTATTCCTACTTATAGATTTTCCAAACAGTATGAAATTGAGATGTTTGTCTTAATTTTCATGTTGCCTGCAGTGCCCTGAAGTAGAAAAAAACAAACAACACTGTTACAATATTTTTTCTGCTGTTGCTTTTCAATTCAGTGAGGTATGAAGCAGACACAATGATTCTGGTTTTATTCCTGGAAACTCTACATTGCATTAGCTCACATTTTAAAGGTTATGTTTAAAACCAAAAGAGTTCAAAATTGATCTTTTCAAGCTAATACATACTCCTTCAAGGATGGGGTATAAGCTCACAAGATCATCCACTGTTTGAAAAGAGAGAATAAGCAAGTACTGGTTTGGAGCTTCAGCACAGAAAGCTGCTTCTACTCACTCACCTCTGCTTCCCTCCCCCAGCTTTTTTTTTTTTTTTTTTTTGCTTTCCCATGTAAAAGGCAGCCCTGGAATCCCAATATGCTTTGGCCAATAGGAATTTTAACATTTGCAGCGTTTTTGTACTATTTTTGTCACATAAAGTATCATTGACATAATGTTTAATTAAAAATGTGACTACAGAAAAGAATACAGATTTCCCCATTCCAACATTCCACAAAATTATTCCTCTACTGGCACATTTAGGTTATTTATGAAAACGTACAGTTGATTTATTCCATGTGACACTGGTAAACAAATTAATGTTGAATGTAATTGCCTTTGTCTCTTCAGCTCAGAATTGCCTTTTAGTGATATTTATCTGAAATTATGACCTACAAAGACAACAAATTGTAATGGAGCTTATAAAATGGATAACAGTTAGAAGTTGACAACTGTCACAATTGTTAATCTGGATTTTACTTCTCAGGAAAGAAGCAGACTTGATCAAATCTTACTGCAACGAAGGCTGGTTTTGTGCTGTCTCATGTTTCCTGCAGTATTGTACTTGCATACATTTTTTTTTCTAGATTTATTTATTTATTTGTTGCATTTGTATGAACTATTCTTCCTCTTTCTTCCAAAGCACACTAGAAACCTTTTTTTTAAGCAACCTTTTTTCCCTAGTGAAATGCAAAATAATCAAATATTTGTAGCACCTGGCCCATAACTAACACTCAAAGCTAAAAAACAACACTGAAGAAAAAAAAAAAATATATCCTTAATCATTATTATATAATGCATACTGCCTCAGCAGTATTAGCACAAATCATTAGAAAAATCCTAAATACAAATATTAGTGTTCAAACCCAACAATAACCCATCTGGCTTGCATTATCTAAAACAAAGTTTGGATCATAGGCAGTTGAAAAATTATGACAACATGAATTATGTATTCCTGAAAGACCCATACATTCTCAAAATTCCTATGTTTAAAACATACCTTACAGCTATACTGAATTACACACAAAAAAACCCATACAGGTATAAAACACCTCTGCTCAGACACTTCCTCTGTCAACATTTTTTTAGCAGAGAAAACATTAAATATATATTTTTAAACTGAAGATACAAATAAGGAATGAATGCCCCAAGCAGGGCAGAGGTTTTTTAAGTTATTATTTTTTACCTGAAGGTCTTCCCCTCCTATTGGCTCATTTTGAGACTCACAGGAGTAGAAATGCATTTGGATCTGGAAGTGAAAGTTTATTTTCTTTAAAGAAAAAAAAAAATGTTCAGACTGGAGGATGGGAAAGGAAGTAAGCAAAAAGAAGGATGTCTGGATATTTGCCACAGTGAATATGAATGGACTTAAGTAAAACTTAGTTATTTTTGCCTGAAAATGTTTCTTTTTTAGAACAAATTACCAGAGCCATGCAAGCATGAGAAATGGAATCTTAGACTTGGGACCTGCACCCAGATCTTCAGAGAAATCCATGCAGGGATATAACAACCCTGACCGTACAAACCAGGGCAGTACAGGCTTTCAGACAAATTCATCTATATTACGATAATGGCATAATTGACACCTTGTAATTAAATATTTTATGAACATACGCATGCATGCTCATTTTCCAGTTTCCTAGAACCAGAAAAGTGCTGTTACTTCTACTTGCTAAACTCTGGAAGAATCAAAGCCATAAATTCCTGGTGTTACCAGACAAAACAGCAAAAAGCCTTTCCCTCTGATTTAACACTAGATTCATACTCACTCTCCCTGCTTTGGGGTGGGGAAGGAGAAGAGGGAGGACTTGCTGGGTGGAGGAAATCAAACTTCGAGTATGCCCACACTGCTAACACCAGGGTGTAACTGCAGACAGACAGACAGACATGACCTAGTTTTCATCTCACTAGCTTGGGTACAAACAGCAATGAAAAAGGCAGCAGCAAAAGCGCCTGTGAGAGCAGCTAGAGCGTGTTGAAGCCTGTTCTGCTGCAGGTTTACTGCTTTTTGTACCCAAGCTAGTTTGAGTACTCCTAAATATGCTGCAGGCACACCTCTGAGGCCCACAGCTGAGCGCTCAGTGCTGCCTCTTCTCCCAATAACCAGATGATCATTGCAGAAACAAAGACCCCAGAGAAGCAGAGCAGAGGGGCACTTCTGGCAGACACATACATGGTAAGCTACACATTTCCAAGCTAGCACGCTTCTTACAGAGTCCCCTGGTGACAGTGGAGATGTTGTGTCAGAGCTTTTCTCTTCCTATTTCCTTTTGAGACGCGGCTCTGCTCTCCATGAAATAGTAAGAGCACTAACAGAAGCAGAAAATAACTGGCAGTTTTATTTTTTTCTTCTCTGCCACCCCCCGCAATGATCCCATGCATGGAACACAAAATTGCCATATCTTGCTGATGAACTGTGTCCTGACCAACATTACAGAATGCCAAGATGCTGAAGGCCTTTCCTTAAAGTTTAAGTACAACGTTAAAGTTTCTGTGCCCAGGAAAGTCAAGCAACTACAAGAAGGAAGAATAAAAGGAAGGAGGAAGCCCTCTTCTCCCTTTAAATTGAGTAAGTTATTTTCCCTATATAAACAGGAGTAATGGTTTTAAGCTGGAAGAGGGTAGATTTAGGTTAGACATGAGGGAGAAATTCTTTGCTGCGAGGGAGGTGAGGTTGCCCAGGGAAGCTGTGGCTGCCCCATCCCTGGCAGTGTTGAAGGGCAGGTTGGATGGGGCTTGGAGCAACCTGGGCTGCTGGGAGGTGTCCCTGCCCATGCAGGGGGATTGGAACTGGGTGATCTTTAAGGTCTCTTCCAACCCAAACCGTTCTACGATTCTATGACAAACATTACTTCAATGCTGTTGTCACTGTTCCTGAAGACAGTACTGGCTGGTTGGGACAAAGCTCTCCAAGTTTACTTGTTCTGTTATCCTAAAAATACAACAGAAAGAAACAAAAATGGGCTAACATACTGTTACACCAAAGCCTTAACAATTGCCTCTCTGGGGCACTTTTCTCACAGGTTACAACAGCCAGAAGAAATTTCAGGTGGGCCAAATCTGAGGTTACATTTGTGTGCTGGACTGACAGGGAACTGCCAAGCTAACAAGCTGGAAACACAGACCAGTGGAACAAGCCTGTTTCCACATAAATGCTTCATAATAAAAAAAAGTACCTATTCTTGTCCACACAGACTGAGGAAGTACTTTCAGTAGCAGCACACAAGAGTAAAGATACTTTACTCCAGAAACAGCAGCAGTTGTTAAGCACTCTAAAAACACAGCTCTAGGTAAATAAGTGATCCAGAGGAATTTTCGTAAAGTATTTAATAAAAGCCAGAAGGTGGATCAATGAGGATTACTACTTCATTAACACAGATGAACTTTTCCTCTAAAAGAAAAAGAAACAAACTACCAGACAGTAATACCCTTCCAGCTTTATTCCTTACAGAAACCTACTCAGGTATACTTCATCTTAATGTCAGCATTCAGTCATCCATCCAGTAGTCTATGCTTCCAGCTTAGTAAGGGACACAGCACAATACCAAGTAACTATGTTTTAGTTTTTTAATTACGAGTATGACTATGTTTAAGAATCAGACATGCCAGGTAATAAAAAGCAGCCACCACACCTTCAGAAAGGTTCTGGGTTTACAAACTCACCTTTCAGACACACTTGCTATGTCTCTTTCTCTTCAAAATTGCTGGGTCTTTATGACAAATTCATATTTGCATGCTATGTGGAACTGAAAGGTCTGGTCAGGATCTAAATGCGTCTTGTCATGCCACTACACTACTTTAGGACTTGAGATCTTCTTTACCAACCACAACAGCATCACGTGGTGTTTGCATCAGGCTTGCTAGGGAAAGCAGGGGGCTCAGGTGGGTGCATACAGCCCTGTGACACCCCTACACCTACCAGCAAGGGCAGAGGGCAATGCACCAGAATGCTGTGCAGCACCCACCAGCTATCTGTGCTCCTCATGAGGCCAGGGCACTGGCATGTTCTCTGCAATGTTAGTGTTCACCATGATGCATGTGAAGAGGTCTTTCCAACCAGCCTAGGCAAGTCTGCTGGACACAGAAAGCAAGGCCTTCTTGACCTATAAATTTAGAGACATCACAAGGCAGAAGAACCTACTTCATTCTCTGTCAGGAACATCAAAACCTTCTAATAGGCAGGTGAGATCCAGATAGTCTTGCAGAGTCTCTTAAAGAAAATAGCACAAATACGTATTCTGGGCAAAACATCCTAGTGTAGGCTGGAGTACTTCCATCTGCTTCCTCAGCAGTTTGCAGTTCAAGTTCTAATCTAAAGTAAAACATTTATTCTCCTCTGCATTTTCCTAGAATGGGCAACAGCAACTTCCTAACACAATCTCTACATAACTATTTTGCTGTATCTGAACAGTACTACCATCAGCAGGGATTCTTTAAAATTGTGGGTAGACACCCAGCCATCATTTTGTACATGCATTCTGATGGAAAAAAAATTTCCTCCTAATATTTCTGTTGCAGTAAAAGGTGTTTGTTTGGGTTTTTTTTTTAAAAAAACTAACTAAAAAACAAAAAAAAAACCAAAAAATTTCAAATTGAGACAACCTACTTCAATTCCAGAAAAACTTCCTGCAGAGATGAGTTGTAAAAATCCATACATAAAATAAGAAACATCATAGTATTACTCATCTCTTCCATGACTGGGACAATAAAGACACTCTCCAACTCAATCACTGAAGCCCAGGAGATGTTTGGGTGACCCTGGTAAGGTCTGTTACTCTTGATACATATTAACGAAGCACATCCTTCTAGGTCCCCAGCAGCCGGGGGCATCTTTGTTGCAGCCTGCTGAGTGGCAAGACATGCCAGAATTTCAGCTGTCTTCTGGAAGAGGCTAAGGATGTTCAGGAATACAGAGCAGCTCCAGGAAGAGGTACCAAGGAGGTACCTGCAGCGCCTGGTTTTAGGTACATGATGATAACATGAGACTGCCTTCCCTAAGAGCCAATGGACAGGAAAAGGCTGCTTTGGACAGGACACAGCTCCTAACCCAGCTGTTCATCAAGAAACTACCAAGCCCAAAATTTATCAAGGAAGGTTTCATTCCAAACTTACTGCTAATGAAGTAAGCTCTAAAAGACAGTCTAAGGAAAGCACAAACTATTTATGAGTATGGATACTATGACTTTTGCAGAACACAATTTTACCATGAAATATTCTTAAGGGATACCTTGAAATGCTTGGTAGAGAAAATTCAGCCACATCCCCTTTCCCTTGTTCCCAATGTCCAGAAACTGCTGCAAAAATTCAAAAGTTTTCAGAAGATTATTTCTGATTTTTTTCTGGGGGAAGTGAGGGACAAGCATTATCTTCTCAAAATCCTATTTACAAATGAACGCAAACACACACAGCCAAGTGGTATGGCTATCTCTGCTTTTGTAACACTAAGGTTTAATGCAACATTTTGTCATTTTTTGAACTTGTGAGAAAAAAAACAAAACCAAATTACTTTTATCCTTAGCTGATGGATTTGTCACTGTATCATTATACTTCTACTATAGCGCATTATATATTATGGAGAAGCAGAGCAGCCCCAGAGGATAACATGCCAGCAGCAGAGAGCACACATACCAAATACTGTCACAGTTTGCTGCAGGAACAACTTGCAAGCCTCAGGAGCTTCCTTGGCAAGCAGTCGCTCACCTTCACAGCAAGAGTCAGCTCAAATTACTGCAACTGTGAACAGCTAAGTTACTTCACTTGAGTTACAATGCTCAGGTTAGCCCCAGTAAGCATAAACTTAGCCAAAACTGGAGCTCAGAGTAGTTTGATTGGCAGCTGATGAATTTTGCTAATTAATGTAAATTGTGATAACTTGATAGATGGCTTGTGGTTGAATTTCCATTCAGAAGATGCCAATAGTTTGACTCACAGACACGCTTTGCCCCAGACTTTGTATCATCAACAGGTAAAATAGAAGCATGTTCAAACACATGGTTTGGATTAATGATTTCTGCACAAATGTGAAGCCTGTGTAATCTGATACATTGGAGTATTCCTACAACTCCTACAATGGCCAAGACACCTTGGCTTTCCTGATTGCTCATAATTCCCCTAATCTGCTAATGCTGAAAACTAGCACTGCTTTAATAAACCTTTTCACCACGTTGCATGACCTGCATGAGTCAGCTGAACTCCAACTATCAGTTCTGCAGCCAACCATCGAGAGTAACGTGTCCAAATGAGCCTATGACTCTGTGAGAAACATCAGAAATACCCATTTGCTTACTCAAAACACAAACATAGGTACATGCTGATCATACTGCTGCACAACACCAAAAATGTGTTTAGAAACTGAACAGCCTCTTCTGTGAGGAAAGTACAAGTCTGGGTATTTCTCCTCTTCCCATCTCTGCTATGGGGAGTTGGAAAGGTTTCCTTTTGACATCTAAATGTAGACCTCATGCTCAGATTCTGTATGGTATGTTTATGGACAGGAGCAGTAGGATTTCAGACTGGAACGGCAAAACAAAATACAGAAGCAGTCACAGTACTCCTCTGAGCCCTCTTTATGGTCACCACCCGTGGGGGACACAACCCAAGAATCTCAACCAACGAGTCTAAAGAACCAGAAGAGAAGCAGCCAGAGCTGCAACTAAGTGGTAGCTGTAATCTTTATTATGATGGAATGAAACAAGGAAAGTTACTTCCAGTTTTCAAACTATAACATTATAGTTATGAGGGATCTTATAAGTAACAAGCTGAATGACCTCAATTGCAAAGGTATTAGTAACAATATTTTCCTGATCATCTCTGTAGCAAGTAAGATCGTCTCAAAGCAAGGAGAAATAATAAATATTTAACTATCAGTTGATTTTAGGAAGCTTGCATTAATTAAAAAAACCCTAGAAAACAAAAACCAAAAATACCCAACCCCCAAACCCGATTTACAGGTCTAGCAAGTATTACTGCATATTTCTGTCAACTTCCACACTCCTTGTAACTCTATCACGCTGGTAACTTAATAGTGCTATAAAGTTATTAGCATCAGAGAAGCCTCCCAGTCTGAATGTGTCCAGTTGCTGAATTAAGTGAAGAAGGACCCTGCAGCCATCTCAGTTTGGGCTCCTCACCCACAGCAGCCTCAGCAGGCTTGGGCAGCTTCAGCAGTGAGAATTACTTCTGCTCTGAGTCCTGGTGTGGCATCCTGCTAACTTAACTTTTTTTCTCTTTTCTGTCAGATTCAGGCAAATTCCTGAGCAGGGTAGTTTACTAACCCTTTGTCATCCCCAATAAACAGTTCAATCATTAACAGCAGTAACAACCTGTGTACTACACAACAAGTCATTTATGACCCTCTTTTTCTTCTTCCCTCACTAGTTGGGGCTTTTCACCTTTTCTGCTTCTGTTGGTGTCTTAGTTCAGTTGAATTCTTCATTCATTCATTCCTTCTGTTGGGGGTGGGGAGAATCAGAGTATTCTTCAGTTAGGGGATAAAGAATCCTTTTGTTCTGCTCAGATTGGTAATTAATAAATTTGGTATGTTCTCCCTCCTGTATTGATGCTGACCTTGTAATCCAGAATGGTCAGAGGACAAATGTTCCTTCACAAGATGCCCTCAAAACCCTACAGAAAAAAATGTAAGGTACCACTTACTTAAAAATAGAAACTAAGGTCTAAATTGGTAGATTATAACATTGATCTGGGCCCTTTTATCTGTGCTAAAAAAGCTGTAGAATATATAAATCTACTAGAAGTCTCAGTACAGAAGAAGTCACTATTCTGGACTCCTTGTAGAATTTTTCCAAGGGCACAATTTTACATCCACTTCAGTTTTACTATATTGTTCTAACTATGAATTTACCAGGGGACAAGAAACCGGACTATTTTCCCATATACATTTTGGTTACTTTAATGCTTTGTTAAGTTTTTTGGTTGGTTGGTTGATTTTTGGGGTTTTGTTTGTTTTTATACTAGAATGTAATTTTTAGTTTTGGAAGAAACAGTAAATTGCTCCCATCTCATGTCACTGTTGAAGGGTCTAAGGGTTTGGAATAGCAGCACAAAAAAACAAAACCCCAAAGGCTGTGCTAGAGAACAGCACACTGTCCTTACCACAACATTGGGTTTTCTTCTACAACTTCATGCAAGGCAAAGATATGAACTTAAAGCAGTGCTCCAAGCCTCACACTTGGACAGTTGCACCCACTTGAAATGTGCCTGGGTACAGCAGCATATTCTGTCTACTTCAGATTAAAACAACTACACACACACTTTCTGTGGCACAGATCACCCTGGCCCAACAGCATTTAGGTTCTTATCTTCAAGTATGAAATGCACCTCATCCTGTAACTGCTAGGTTTGTAATTAAAGCAAGGCCTTATCTGGGCAAAATCTTTTGAAAAAACACTGGAATATTCCTCTCAAAAATCATGTTCTTGAGCAAGTACAAGCCTCCCATTGCCTCAATTAATCAATGGTAGCTCTTCCCAGCTGTGTGAAGACGCACACTTTGGCAACATAACCTTGCATTGTTTGTTACTAGGAAACAGTTAATGTGGCTAACCAAAACCTGGGCTACCAGGCAGTAATCCTCACAAATGAAATTTCATTAACAAATCTGAATACTAGGAAGGCAGGGAAGACCAGCCCCTCCAAAACCAACCATCATTCCACAGACACTTGTTCTACTCATAATTTGTCAGTAAGCTGCTCAATAAACTGCATATTGAATGTGACATATTTAATGAGCATTTCCATGTCTGTGGAAGTGACAAGTTCCCAAAATATAAGGTCTGATTCCCAAACTACAGCAGCGTGGATAATGTCCACCTGCCTTCAGGCTGTTGTAGTATTCCTCGTTTCCCTGGCTAGACAAAGGACAGGTGGCACACTCTCAGAGAAGTTCCATGAATGACTCCACAAAAGTTCTCAAATATTCACATCTGTATGATGTCTTTTTGTTTCAATTGCCTTGCATCAGAAGTCAGTTACAGAACCTACAGAGCTCTCCAGCCTACCACAACTCTTCTTTGAGAGGAGCCAGTGCCTCCGAGAAGTCCAAAGGGTCTGGTGGAAAGCTGCCCATAATTCTCACAAAATCTCTGGTTGCAACTTGCCAAAAAAACAGTCCTGCCCCATGCAGGTGCAGCTCATCCCACAGTGGTGGAACTGGGGTTTGGCACTGGCTGGAAAAAAGTAGAAGGGAAGAACATAATTGAATGTTTTTTCAAAAGTATTCAATTCTGGGGTCCCTAACATAAGAAAGGCATGGAGCTCCTGGAGAGAGTCCAAAGGAGGCCATAAAGATGATCTGAGGGCTGGAACATCACTGTTCTGGAGACAGGCTGAGAGAGTTGGGGCTGTTCAGCCTGGAGAAGAGAAGGCTCCAGGGAGACCTTAGAGCAGCTTCCAGTGCATGAAGAGGCTCCAGGAAAGCTGGGGAGGGACTTTGGACAAGAACAGGGAGGGATGGGATGAAAGGTGATGGTTTTAAATTTGGAAAAAATTCTTTGTTGTGAGGGTGGTGAGACACTGGCCCAGGCTGCCCAGAGAAGCTATGGCTGGCCCATCCCTAGAAGTGTTCAAGGCCAGGTTGGATGGGGCCTGGAGCAACCCGGTTTAGTGGGAGGTGTCCCTGTCCATGCAGGAAGGTTGGAACTACATGACATTTGAGGTCCCTTCCAACCCAAACCAGTCTGGAAATCTATGATGATTCTATAAATCAGCTGTACCTTAGCTTAAAAAAGGTGGTGGCAAACACTTGTGCAAGAGGGCTTAAGGAAGACAAACAATCTTTCTGAGAGCAATAAATAAGAACTACTACAGGTTGTTGTTATTCAGGCTGACTACAGCAGTTACAACTTCAAGAAATCAGCAGCGAAGTGTGACTGCAAGATACAGCTGTGCACATCTGAGGTTCAGACAGCACTGCTCAGGTACTGGGCTCTGCAGGCAGACTCCATACCTGTTTAGATTTGTATAAGTCTTTGCACAGGCACATTCTGTAACACTATTATACACTGATACTGACCCTCTGTCATAATGAGGGTCAGAATGAGCCAAGCACCTAAGCAGGCCAATCCCATACACCTAAAATAACAAGAAATTTTCTGTGAGAATGGCAGCTGAGTAAAGGATAATGCTCAGGATACACGCAAGTCTCACACAAGTCTCAACTGGCAAGGACATGACTGATCTTCCAGACTTGACAGCTTCAGCACAGCCTACCTGGCTCCACCTGCTCCACTCTTCAATACATCCACACCCCACTTTCTCCAGCCTACGTTCCAGAAGCATTACCAACTCACAGGGCTGGGGCGACAGCTAATTTTCTTGTTGTTGTTTTAAAAATGTTGATGTCCTTTCAACAAATTCACTGCTGGAGACAAAGTAAAATCCAGTTGAAACATCTCAGTGGGGTGCAGGGCAGAACACCAGTGGCACAGGTAGAGCCTAAACATCCAACTCACCTGCCAGAGAGAAGGGAGCTGACAGATTAGGGCATGAACCCTTTGGCCAGCTGACCCTTAACTAATTCTATTAATACTGCCCATGCCCTTAAGAGGGGGGCCAATTCTTAGGAAAATCTACATGGAGGTGGACAGCAGTATGGGGAGAAAAAACATCCTTTAAAATCAAATATGTTTGTGAAGTGCTAAATTGCTGCAATTATCCCTTGTGTTGCTATCATTTCTCCTTAATGACAGTCACTCAAAAAAACAGGCCTATTAAAATCTCTCTTTCAAGACATCAGCACTCATTCTTTAACCTGTGCTCTCAAAACACTCTCTCACACTATAGCTCAAGAACTGCAGAGCAAGAAGACATCTAAAGCAAAACCAGCTTTGAAACAGGCTAGTATCTCCAATTTCCCTCATGCTGGTAGTTCAGTGTTCCTTTGACATCCTGTCCTTCGTTACCTACTGTTGGCTGAAGATAATCTCTTCCAGGCTTCTCAAATGCTGACATAGGAACCTCTGTGAGCACACTGAACTACTTCCTTTTCTCCTTGAAAAGATTTAATAACCTACAACTTTCTTCTGTGCCCTACTTGTAGTCTAGCATTTTCCTCCTTTTTGTATCAAATCTGCTAAAATAAAATTTTATAGAGTGTCAATTCAACAAAGGAAAAACTATAAAGTTAGTTCTGACAGCTCCCTTCCTCAAAAAATTTAATCAAAAAGGAAGAAAGGAGAAGAAAAAAATCCTTTACTCTCGAAAAGATGAATCGAATAGCCTTAGGTATTCCATAGCTGTATTTATGAAAAAGTTTTTGGACACTAAACACACAAGTCTCTACAGAAATGGGGTAAGTGTTTTGCTCAAGTCATAAACTTCTTTTTCCATGGCACAGAGAAAAATATGCTGCACTTCACTGGTAGCCATAAGCTCAGCTAGGGGAGAGGTACAAGCCCCATCCAGCTCAGAGGGAAGTGAAGCAATGCCTAGGAGATAATGCCATCAAATGAAGTAGTCTCCAAAAAAAGCCACATCCATCTACACACAAACATATGCTATTCACATTTAGGACAGCAATTATCTTCTCTACAGAAGCAGTGTTGTGTCCAGATATTGAAGATTTTTTTACCAAATCCATGTTATTAACATTTTAATAATATTGCAATGGTAGCACCAAATCACAGTATGTAATGCTAAAAAGAAAAAGATGGAATGTATGATTGTTACTTTTCTATATAGAAAGGGCATTCTACTTTATTTTAAATTTAAAAGTCACAGTAAAAGGCCTGTAAAGCCCCCTTCTCAGCCCATAAATGAAAATGAGGCTGGTACTCATATATTGAACATCTCTAGATATTCCCCAATTAATACTTCATACTGTAACTTTGCAGAAATGTATTATTTTCCTCACTTTTAGCCAAAATAATTAAGTTTTATTTTAAAATCTTGTATTTTATGATAGTGAGAAAAACATCTAACAAGAAAGATTATCAGAGATTAATCCAGCTGCTGAGCATGTACTTGTAGTTCATGCAGAAAAGGCAGTTTCACTTTGTTAAGATTCCCCCCAGTCTGTAGGCAAATAGTCAATTGACCTGTGTATGACGTAAAATCTAAGTTAGAATACCAGATTTGAGAGGATCTGGTTGCTAACTTAAAGCAATTATTTATTAGCATATTATTCATCAAATGTCAAATAATGAGAAAAATGCATAAGTAACTCATTGCTATTTTGCAGATAATTTTCTTTCAGCTGATTGAACAAATCCGTTTTTCTTCTTTTTTTGGCAGAACTACATGAGAATATTTATTTAAAACAATGTTATACAGCAGTTGTAGTTTAGAGAAAAACATAGCTCTAAATATTTTGGGCCAGGTTTGGGGCGTGTTTGGTTTTGCTGTTACTGTTTTTTAAAGTCTTGAACAGAAAAAAAGGAATGCAAAAATTAAGTTTATTTCTTTTAAGTTCAGATACTACCTTATAGCCAAGCTAAGAATCTAATATTGAATTGTATCAGCAATTTGAATTAAGCTGTCCAGTAGAAATTAAATTTAGAAATCGTCTCTCTCATTCCAACAAGTCTACTGTTCATCCTAAATTAACACTTTTCTTCTTTTATTCTTTGTTGAAATATGTGAAATCATCCCCTGTATAAAATCCAAAATAATTTTCCCAGAAGTCAATAATAAAAAAATTCCCTCATCATTGCTATTATTCTATACTAGAGTAATACCAGGGCTCCAGCTTTGACTGGCAAATGCACAGAAAAACACTGTCCAGAAAAGGCACAGAAAATTATTTCATCAGTCATTGAATTCAACGGGATTAGACAATAATTCTTAAAATGTGGACTGCTTAATGCTTATAAAATCAACACATCTGGTTCCTACGTCTGCTCAGGTTCCTCAAAAATTTCTGTTCCTTTTTCTGCTGAAATATTTAAGCACTCAAAATACACAGGAGCTGATAGCATTGAAGAGATCCTCCTTTCCTCACGAAGGTATACTGAATTTATTTCCTATGCCAAAAGCCATGCTTCAGACCATGATCTCAGACTAGAAAATGCTAAATCATATTAAAGCTCTTGTTCAATAAAAAAAAAAAAATCCTTTCTGGCTGAATTCAATGGAAGAACATTTGTCCCTGAATATGTGCATTTAGAAACGTTAATCTGAAAAGGAAGATGCAAGCACTAAAAAAATAAATAAATAATTATCATCCTTTTATTAACTGTAAAAGACATGCTTCTGTTTTTGTGGAATAAATTCACAGCCTTAAACCTCTGAAGAGTTTAAAAAAAAATAGTCAAATTCTCTACCAGAATGCATTTGGTCAAGTGTAAAACTAACAAATGCTAAAATTTTTGGCAACACATCTGCATTTCTGGATCATTAGGTAGTCAAACTATTTTTTGATTTTGCTTGCATGATGTTGGATTAGAATAATCCACATAAATCAGTGGTTTCCCCTCACTAAGAATACTGTGTTTACTTGTGGTCATCTGATGTCAAAAGGATGCATACAAAAATAGAGAGGTTCAGAAATAAATAACAAGAATTACTTGCAGTGGATTTAAACTGTTTACTCAAGAGAGGAGTAAGAAGGAATATCGTCAAAGTAAACAAAACAATGGTGAGGCATGCTGAGCATTTCAGTCACCCTTTGGAGAGTATAATGATGGGATGCTTTTCCTAATAAAAACTTCAACATGTAGGTCTTTTTAAAGAGCTGTTTATGCCACGGGAATGGCAGAGGCCTCCAATGCTTTCCTCCAACCCAGATGTGGAGGTTGCAGCCACAAGACAGAACTGTGGCTGGACAGTTCTGCAGGACAAAGCAGGACAAAGAAGAAAAAGCTGAACTCAAGTCATGTATTTAGTTGCCTAGAGACTTAACTCGTGGAAACTTAAACATCTAGGCCAAAGTCCTCTAAGATATTTAAGCACTTCTTTTCTACTGATACCAGTTATCATTTGAAAACAGGGGGGTTTGGTGTCCTGATGATCCAGACTGTAACAACTTAAAGCTCTTCCAAGTCTAGGCTGCAACAGCGACAATATTATCAAATTATTTATATGCCTGACAGCAGTAGGATGCCTATTTATTTCCCCTTTCAAATAATTCTGAGTCGCTATTGCATGTAAAGACTGTGACTAAGCAGCAATTTCTAGTTGATAGTGTGTGTGGAAATACAAGCCAGGAGGCTTCATACTCCTATCTTCAGTAAGGCTACCAGGTTTTTTTCCTTATGGACTTCCCATCTCCCCATCACTACCTATTACTCGAACTCCTTCCCCTTACCACAGCAAATATTTTTTGCAGTGGCACAGCCTCTGTTCCCTAAATGCCTCCTACTTTTCATTACAACCCTGATTACCTTCCCAACCTCCCCCCCTCCCCCCCCCAGCCTTCAGCTCTTCTCCAAATGCTTGCATTGCCTCCACCCCCTTCTCTCCCTGCTGCCATTCACACCCCCACTCTGCTGCTTCACTCCTGACCACCAACCCCTCTCCCCAAAGTCTGCTACTTCCTAACATCTTGCTGCTTGTTTCCTTCCTAATCCCACACCACAAGGCCTCTCCAGAAACTCTGAGCTCCAATTCTCCTTTCTTTCGCAGAGAGCAAACATCATCTTCCCTTAAAACAAGTGTACCTAATGTAAAATACTACAGGGAATAGCAGGAAGAGTTATCCACAAGCAGCACCTTGCAACTTCAGGGAACTTGCCTCTGTGGTGAAGTCAGCTTCACCATCCTTTGTTTGCATGGAAATAAAAGTATTTCTACCTTGTGATGCACTCTCTGACGTTTCAAGCTTATCTGTGACATTACAAACTCCCTGCACTACTGACACACAGAAAAATGCCACCGAGTTGAGCATCAAACATTACTTCCCAGACCAACTAAAAGTCAGCAGGTTCTTAGGCATTTCTATCAGGGCAAAATAAAGTATGTGAGTCAAGCAAAAGTAAACAGCAGGACAGCCTGTGCAACCTGAGGGCAGAACAACTACAGATCACACTGGACAGGATTAATGCAAGATTTTAAAAGTAGCAGTTATTTGTAAATTTTTCACCATCAGAGAGACTCGTAACCTAACCCTAAAACACTACCTCTCTGTGCACACCTCTAGGATACACACTAGCAGACTTTTCTCAGACCCTACATTAGGACATGCAATGGAAGTCTCTGCAAACTTTCTTTCAAGACAGTAATAACTGGAGATGCCTTAAGCTACCTTCATTTTAAGGTTCACCAATTGCCACCACTAGAATGAACATTTCCATATACACATTAATTTTGACCACTATCTACCAAGACACAAACTGAAAGCTATTCTATAATAGAAACTAAGAAACATGTTGGATACTACAAGTACATTCCAATGCAGACACAATATTATAATTCTTTGCAATCATTAGGACAAGCTGAATATGAACACTTCTTTTTACTGTTTTGTTAAATGCAACAATACTAAAAATTGGAATAATATACTTCCAACAGTTCCACTATGGGATGTGTCTCAAGTTGTTCTACCAAACCCACAACTTCAAAAAACCCAAACTGATTAAAGTTAAGCTTATTTTTATTCAGCATAGATCAGTATTTAGAGAAATCTGTTTTCAAATAAAAGGAAAAAATAGTAAACAACAGGTTCTACAAAGTTGATAGATTCATTCTCTGACAAAACACTTACTGCTCTGATAGTTAAGAAAAACTATGTAGTTCTTAAACACAGGAATACCTTTACTGACAAAGTATTTTAAAGTTTCTTTTACATAAAAGACCCACAACCCTTAAAAATGATATTTTAATTTTCTGTTTATTTTTTAGTTCCAGGGATATGCCTGTTAAGTCCTACCTCACCGTGTGTCTGCAGTTTCTTAGCAGAACTCTTACATCAGACAGTGACAGGAGTTACAAAAAATGATTAAGACTGATTCATAACTGAAGTTTTTAAGAAAAGGAACATGGGAAAAAGACCAGCAAAAACCACAAGGACAGGAAGAAAGCTAAATATGTAAGGTGATCCGCTAGGAATCCACATACCAGCTGATTAAGAAGCTGCTCTAACCACCAGCTTTTGGGATCATTACATGGTTAGAACTGCTTACTCCCCAGTACCTTTGTGAAGTTGAAACTCATGAAAAATTCAGGTTTAGGGCTTGATCCAGCACCCAAGGAGGCTAATAAATATTTTAGCACTGACGTCAGTGAAAACAGAACAGATTATTTTTTCCCCTTAAGAGTAAAGATTTAATATATAGACTTTTAATAACAAAATATCAAGAACACAAATATTTTCTTGATATTTCAAAACAATTAAAATCACCATATATAGCAGTATTATAATACCCCAAAGCAGAATCCTAATACAAACTTACTTACCAAAGAATAACAACTTGGCCGAAGTCTGATACAACAAAGATGTTACAAGAGTAATGCAACTTTCAGAAGAAACATCAACACTACCACAGTGAGCGCTGCAACTTTATAGCTAGTATGCTCTGCACAGATGGACAAGTAATTTTTAGAAATGAATCACGCTGCAAATGATTTTACTAATTTTAAAACAGAGGTGAGGAACCAATAGCCTACAGGCCAGATATGGTTTGCTTCTGCAGTTCAGATGGCCTACAGACTCAAGCATGCTTTATTACTTAATAACACCAAGGCAGACTTCAAGGAAAACCACGTGTTTTAAAAGGCTCCAACAATTCACATATTTTTAAATATGTAATCCTTAAACCCAAACATCAGCCTAAAGTTTAAAGTTCTAAATTAAATCTATGTTATTAGTTTGCTTTTTTTTTTTTTTTTTTTTTTAAACACACAAACTCTTGAGTTATTGTCTACTAAATATAGCACATTCTTTCTACCCTGAGAAGGTGGGACTTCACAGACCTCAACATTTAAATTGTTTTAGTAGAGAAAAGTCAATGGTGCTTTGACTTTGGACAACAGCCTACGCAATCGCTATGGTGGAAAAACTTTGATACCTGCTCCGATACAGAGGATCATACTCTACAGCCCTTACTTAGGACAAAACTTTCACTGAAATCAATACATGTTTTGCCTTGAGAAGATGCAGCCCCAAATACAGATCTCCATCTTTCATACACAGTTCCTTTCAAAATGCAAAGCATTTCTGAATCAAGCGTATGCAGGATTCTAGACATGAAAAGAACAAGTGAAAAAGAATGTATTGAGAAAGACACAAATCACAGGCCACCGCTCCACTTTCATCCTTTCTGCAATGATTTGCAGCTGCCATGAACATATTGATATTTAGTAAACTGAAGGCTGCAGCTTTAATTGAAGTTTGCCTGCTATAAACAGTTAGCTGCCTGGCTCTGGCCCGCACTCCTAATACCATCAGCAGAACAGAGATGGGAAGCATAAACAAACCTTTTAACTAGATTACAGTTTCTAAAACGGCCAAGAAACCCTTCGGCAAGAACTCCTGTCTGACAGAATGTGAAAGGAGGAAAAAATATTTTGAAAGAGTCTCTTAGAAGAGCCTAACCTTTCCTAAGATAGTATGAATGAGTCTTCTGAGGAAAATTACTCCAAGTTTTCAAAGGGGTCTATCCTTGAGAAACACATTCTGATCCTTCAAGAAAATAGAACAAGTCAGAAAACTTGAAAACAAACGGTTGCAAAACAGAATTATATTTTTTTTTCCAAATACTTTCTCTTAAGACTTCAAAATGCAACAAGAAAAGCTTCTGAACTTGGAAATACCAGATCTCCTATCATGTCCCATTTCAAGTGGCCACACTCAAGAACAACCTAACAAAAACATGTTGCATCACCAATTTATAACGACATGTCTGCCTCTTAAACCTGATCCTTCCTAGAATTTGCTTTAACAGAGCTTCTTCCCCATGAAAATTAGGAGACAAGGTACCTCGCCTCCCCTTCTTCTCCCTAGCCCATCAAAGACAAAAGGAAGTTCTGTTCTAAAAAAAGTCAGTTTTCTGACTACTTTGTTTCTTTCCCCTCCCCTTCTTCTCCCTAGCCCAAAGACAAAAGGAAGTTCTGTTCTAAAAAAGTCAGTTTTCTGACTACTTTGTTTCTTTAATCAGTGGGGTCATTTGCCCACTTTTCTTAGTGCTTTCTCACAAAAACAACAGATACTGAAGAATGTTTCCTCTCATCCAGGGGCTGGAAGAGGATCCAGCAAAAACTGTTTTTGTGTGCTTCTCTTCTGCATAGATAGAAGATAAATAGAATTTACCTGCTGAGGTCAGCAGCATGCTTATATAAAAAACCTGAATAGATGCATAAATCATCGTCACATCAGTCTTAAAAGAAAAAAAAAAAAACAACAAACAAAACCAAAAACACATTAAAAAATTTTAAAATATATATAATTCAAAAGCCGATTAGGTGCAAAGACAGTCAAAATCTAAAGCCAGTGCCAGCTGTTTGTTGTCAATGCTACAGCTTGAGTCCTACCAAAGCACATGAAATTTGTGCTCCTTCTTGGGGGCTAATCATATATATGCATATATAAGCATATGCACATGTGTGTAGAAATAAATTTGCATGTGTATACATAGAGGTATAGAAAAATACACGAGGTCTACAAGTAAAAGCTCAAAGGATGGAGACAAAACCAAAAGCTTTACACATTTCTGTAAGGAGTTTAGCTTTGTCTCAACAGATAATCCTAAATAATGTGGTGGTAACAACCTACCAGAGCTTAAAAATAGTCTAAAATTGGCAAATTGAAGTTTAATTTCCATTTTTTTAAAAAATACATTAGGCAGTATGAATGGAAAAATTAGGCTATCCACATTTATGACATGTAAACCTACCTTCTATTTGGCCAACTTCTACTGTTCTGCTAACTTAAGACTACATTTGTTTCCTTTGGCAGCAGGGTACAAGGCAACATTATTGCAAGACTCTCTTTATCTCAATGTTGAGAATATCACCACTTGATCCAACAGGATTTGTTGTGCAAACAATTGACAACTGTTCTGGTTCCCTCACTTGGGATTTTTTCTTAGTGAGGCCATGCTACTGAAGCTGCAAACCAAGGGGCCTCATATTTAAGATGCTATTTACATTTCAGATTACTCCTCCTTCAGTAAATCACCAAAATAATGTTGGATTTAATTTAACTGAAGATACAGACTAAACAAAAATTATGAATATATTTTTAATCTTGGGTTTCAATTCTCCCTCATATAGGAATAATGTAATTAACATATTGCTTCTATAGGTCTCAATTAGCAGATATTTTGACAAGGTAAGAATTTTTTTAATGCTGTTTGGTTTTTTATTACTTCTTCTACAGGAAAGATTTTAAAATAAAGAAAACAGTCAATTGAAGAATTTAACCTGAGTAATAAATGAAATCCTTTATTCTTTCTTTGATAAAGTTACTAGAAATCTCAAAATGAATTTTCAGATATTTTATTGTTTCATTTTTACAGTATATTTAAAGCTCTTGAAACAGAAGTTTTCAGAAAAAAAACCAAACACAAACAAACAAAAACAAACAGTGAACAAACAAAAACCAACAAATACCAAAGCAAGAACTGCATCTTGTGCATCTCCAGCTCTCTGCATTGCCCTCTACAACGTTCCTCAGTTCCAACACAACAAACACATGCTCAAAAGCCACTCTCCACAATTTGTTCCTTAGTCATTCCCATGGGAAGGACAGGAAGCAATGGAGATTTTTGTGATGGGAACACCTGTCAAGCTGTAGATAAACCGAGATGAGCAACCCATTTGACAAAGGTCTATGAATAGCCATCTCCCAGTAGTGACCAACTCCTGCTGCCACGTGCCAGGTCCAAACAACTCAGAGGTAGAAGGTTTGAAACACAGATCTTTGGAGCCACATGGTCGTTGTAATTTTAAGTACTGTTCCCAAGTATCTATTTCTTGCACTTTTATATTCTGCTGTTTGTATACACAAGTGCATTTGAGTATGTAGCTAAACATATATGCACATGTACCCACACACCTCATAATTTTGTAATCTAAGTGGTTTTGACAAATATTACCCTGATTTAAAAATAGTGCAAAGTCTGAACTCCTTTCTAGACGATTCATAAAAAAAACCTAGGTATCACAATAATAAAGAACTTGGAATTTGAGGAGAGGAAAGGAGTCAGCACTTCTTAATTTCTTAACTGCTGCTTTTTATTAGCATCCCACTTGATTTAACTCCAGTCACATAGCTTTCAGGATGTTTTAATTTTTCGCTGCTTCCAATGCTTTTCCCAAAATTGTATACTTAACACAGCCTTGGGTCTTGTGCAGGCCTATTTGAAACTGCTTGAGCAGTATTATTCTACCCAATGGTTTAAAAAATAATTAGAAAGAAAAGCCAGTGAAAGCCTGTGGTTTCAAACACTCAAATAACTCTTAAAACAGGTCCTTAATGAGATAAGAGCATCCAAAAATGTCTCCTATTTTTCTGTTTTTGAAATCAATGGTAACTTTGATCCTTATACACTGGGATGAAACAGAAACCAACACAGGGTCCTTAAAAAACAACCAAACAAAATCAAGTCTCTGAACAACTGAAGAAGCTCGAAAGAAGAAACAGAACCTCCCGCTTTTCAAAAGTTTTAACACTCTTTTTGAAAAGGAAGCTCAGCCACTTTCAAAATTTGTGTCCTGAGCCACTAATAGATGAGATTCTTCCCTTGCAAGCTGCTTTGTGCGTGTGGTCTCTTAAGCCCACAGAAAGACACACTGACATTAGTGGGGCTCCAGATGGGCACAAGGGGCCACGCACCTGGTCTACTGCTTTCCAGAAGGAACCACCACAATAAGACCTCACTGCTAATTCAGACACTAATTTTGCCGTTACAGACCATATCCAAGTATCTTCCACATAAAAGGAATCACCACAAATAACAGTAGGGGAGAGAAAATAATAATAATAAAAAAATAAAGCTACCAACAAACTGAATTAAACAACACAGCTGAGAACCCTTTTTAAGTGGACTGTTACTTTTGTGAAGACCCTCAGTGCTTTCTAACGTGGAGAAAAACTGATCCCTCCACAGCCAAAGAACGAAACACTTGCAAGCAGTCACATTATTGAAAGTATTGCATCATAAAGATTCTCCTCAAACATCTACTTACCTAGTCTAAATAGAAACTAACACATTCATCTACAAAAAAAAGACATGATGGCAAAGGCCAAGAAAGGACTATTAAAGACAAACATGCATCTGGCCTGAACAGCATCCTCATGCCTACTGCAACCTACATTTTGCCATGGTAGGTTTCTTGCTCATTCAGAACAATCTCTCTGACCTAGAGTCTGGGAAGCCACTAACCTGGAAATACAGGAAAATAATTCTTCCTTTGGGCTCAACAGATAAATGATTGAAAACTGCGCCCAAAGTTTCCCGAAAAGCAATTAAGCAATTGTAAATACCTATTCACAAAAGCAGCAAAAAGAGCTTAAAGAACCCAAACAAAACAGAACTGTATTGGCCTTCAGTTACAGCAGTTTATAACGCACTGCCTTCCTTTACGCAGGTTGAAAGGTTCAACTTTTTCAGTTCTTAGAAGGTTGTTGTAACAGCAGCCGGAGGGCCCTGATTATCTCTACACCCCCTTTGTGCAAGGTGCTGCAGGAATTGCCTTTGACACAACTTGGAATCCCATCCCCACCAGCAGGTCCTCAGGATGGACCTTCCCTACCCGGTCCCCCCAAATCAGCCTATAAAAATGAAAGTTTCATTTGTAATTTTATCTCTAGGACTTAAAAGTAAGAGAAGTCCCTGAATTATTCTGTCCAGCTTTAGAATTTTGTTGGGTATTTTACAGAGCAATCATACTAAAGCAAATCATACCCACTTCTAACATTAAAACACAAGGAAATTAAATTGTTAAATCCCTGTAATAAATAACACATCTCATCAGCTGTAGGCCATGAAAGTTGCAGGCAGACCTGCAGCTCTACATACATTGGGAGTGTAACCCTGGAAGCTGCTAAAGGTTTCCATGTACAGATGAAAGCAGATCAATGGTGTCTCAGGTTGAGAAAAGCAGCACTGGCATGAAAAAAAAGAAAAAAAAAAAAAGAAAAAAAAGTGTCCTTTATTCCTGGCCAGTCTTCTGCTGTCCAACTACTTGCCTGTAGTAAACTAACTAAAAGGAGACTCAAACAGTTAAAGTATGGGTTTTATCTGCCAATTTTGACAAGGATTATCATGTTTTTCACACGCTTAAAACCAAAGTCATCTTGTTTTCACAAGCTAACAGAAAACTAATGGCAAACTATCAGAAAGAGCTACAGTTACAGCTGCTACCTTCAACTCTTCTTCACAATATTATTAAGCATAGGTCCAATTACATTTTTCTCTCATTCTTCCCGCCCCGTGAAATTACAGCCTTCTCCAGCTCTTCCTGGTTTGATCACAAAATTGGTGCTTCACACGAGACACGTATGTACAAATTAGAAATGGGAGATACCAAAGCATTCCAGGAGAACTTTCTTGTGGGTAGCCTTCCAGCATGAGGCCGAGATGACACAGGCTCTCTGCTGACCACCATTTAACCGTGATGCCCCAACGAAACACATACTCATGGCCTACTTCAGGGATCAGCATGCTCCACAGTCCTTAGTGAACCGAGCACTCAAACCGTCTTCTTAAAATTTAAGGAGGACATAATGAAGTTCCAGAAACAAGCAGGCAAGAGCAATTTTAATATAAACATCCTACTTATTTGGAGGACTTTTTTATTTCAACTTGGCATTAACACCCAAACTCTTACTCTTGGATTTTTGCAAATCTCTAGAAGGTTTCTCCCAACATTTCCTCGAGTTAGGCATTTAGTTTGCCCCCTAACATTAGAAGCTCTCTCCGACATTTTGACACGTTACTTTCCTTTTAATCAGCAGCAAAAAAAACAACGGTTAGAGCTGCCTACCAGTGCTACCTGACCTAAGAAAACAACACACCACCGTACTCGTGGCTGAAGACATTTGGCTTTCCCAGGAGCAGAAGGCCATGGAAAAACAGATCACCACACATCTATCTGAGAGCAAACCCTTGCCCAAATATAGCCAGCGACCGGCGATAACCACAGGCTGCTATCAAACCCCGATACTGATCTTGCAAACATCGGTCCAGTTCTTGGACTACCCCTGAAGTTAAGGACTGGCCGGCGGGTCTTTGTACAAGTGGGGCCTTAACGACCGCAGGGGTTTTAATAAGTCAAACAAGGGCCTGAAACCGCCGGGGAGAGCCCAACCGTGAGGGGGGTGGGGGGCACATTCCGGGGGCTCGCCAGGACCCCTCCGTTGTTCCAACCACCGAATTCCCCGCTGAGGCCAGGAAAACATCGCTCTGGGGATGAGCCGGGGCTCAGCACCCACGGAACTTGCCACACAACACCAAGCTGAGGTCCGACATCATCCCCCTGGCCCGGAGCTGGGGGGGG
>NW_009954635.1:460375-477698 GCF_000747805.2 Chaetura pelagica
CATGCCGGGGGGAGAAAGGGAGGGCTGGCAGGTCCCGGCTTCGTGAGCCCCGGAGAACAAGCGGGAACGGGCTTGTTCCTCCTCCGGTAGCCGTGGTGCTGTTGCCCTCCTGTGTAAGGAATCTAACGGCTTCTGTTCAGCTTAGAGGTTCCCTGCCTTGTGTCCGCTCACCGCGGCGATTGCTTCATTTATGTATTATTCTTTTTAGCAGTCGCTCTGGTCGTTTTCAGGCACAGCTGCTGTGCCGGGCTGCTGAGTGAGGCTGCCCTGACAATAAAAGGAACACAACGGAGAGGAGAGGGAAATGGCTGTGCTAAAAGAAGCAGTTAATTGTTGTGGAGCAAGTTTTGAGAGCCCTTTGTTAGCACAAAGAAGGAGAGATGCTGTTCTGATGCTGCTTATCTAGAGAGGCACTGTTGTTATTAGTATAAGTTGCAGCGATCTAGACACGGATAATTCCTGTAAAATCTTAATTGTCGTGACTTAAAACGTTACCATGTTCCTGAAGCATAAATATATTGTTCAAAGCTATCTTAAAGGTGGTTAAAATGAACAGACTGCACTTGGTTGCTCAGAGGGGAAGGTGTTCAAATGTCACTTGTCAGTACTACTTGCTTGAAGGGCATCAATCTGGTTGCTCACAGCAGTGTGTCTGAAGTGCCACTCCTGGCTCCCTGGGAGGGCAGCTGGTGGGTGGCTCTGCTGTCCTGCTGGGACTGGCAAAGGTTGTTCACAGACAGGTGAATGTCACCAGTGCCTTTAGGAACTTGCCAGAAAAGCCTGGAAGAAAACCTGAAGAAAAATTTCCATATAAGTTGCATTAGGTACTGTTTGCATTGTGTTGAAAAGCATCCTAAGGCAAGTGCCTTTCAGATATTGCATATAAACATGCATTTCATCTCATCAGAATTAATTAATGCCTCAGTTATCCTTTTTTTTTGGGGGGGGGGAGGGGACAGGGGGTGGTACAACCCAACCTCTTACAAATGAACAACTGTCTTGTGTGTGCTGCACTAGATTTAGTTACCAGCATCTGAGTAGATTTTCCTGACTAAAAATATTTGAAAAACAGAGTAATTTAGTAGAAATTCTGTGTTCTCTTTCGTATTTAAAGATGAAAACTTCTGCAATGAGTAAACGTAAGTCCAGGGAGAGTGGAGCAAATACAGAATGCATTTCACAGGTTAGTAACATCTTCATCTTTGTCTTTAAGTTATGAAGCTTCTCCATCCCCTGAAGTCCGTGTCATTCTGTAGTTTTTTATTAGACCAGTTAAAAATTCACATACAGAGACTTGATGTGGTTTCTAGGGCTGTAATTGTTTGGTGTGGGTTTTTTATTTGTTCTATATTTATGCCAGCTTCTCACCTGATGTTGGCTTGCTTCAAGTGATCTATTTTTTGCAGTCTCAATAAAAATCTAAAGAAAGGTCTTGAGCTTTTACAGCTGTTTGTGGCAACATATTTGCATAAATCTATTTTTATCCCATCAGATTCTTTTTCTTCCAGGTTTTAGGGTGAATCAGTCTAGGGGACTGGTTTTTAACAGCCTTGGTTAGGCAGGACAGCAGCTGCCAAGTTAGTTTTCAGTTTGGTGGTTGGGTTTTTTTAAGGTTTGTTATTCTGTTTTCTCAAAGTGGCTACTTTGAAACTGTGATGCATCTTGCAGTGATTTGCCTCTGGTTCAGTGTTTTCTTGTATTTCTTCATTTACCTATCAATTCCCTTTATAGGGGGGCAACCTTTGCACTTGTGAATGGACAATGCTGGGTGTTCATTCATTAAAACAGAATAAAACTGAAAATTAAATCACTAAGACTGTAATAGAAGAAAATGCAATGGAAAATCAGATAAGCACAGCTCATGCTAAAAAATACTCCTTTCATGGAGTAGAATTACTAGCAAAATAGAATCCTGTTGTTCTTCTATCCATTATTTGGACTTGCTGTGGAGAACTTCACAAAGATGCAGCCATGCATTTATTTTTAAACCAAAAGCTCAGATTGAACACCAGGAATCATAAAAGGAAGAAGTATGCAGGTATTTTAGGAAAGCTGAAATGAGGGATGGGGAGAAGTGGTAGTAGGGAGTCCATCAAATTCTTAAAAATAGGGGTTGTCCCATTTGTGTGTTGCTGGTCAAGTGGCAGGAAGAAACCTGCTGTGGTGCTGAAGGCTGGGAATTGAAGATAGGATCTTGAGTAACCTGGGAAACAGGAGTCAGTGCAGATAAATATCTAAAGATATCCCAAAGAGTAGTTAAAATACCTATATGCACTGTGTGAGTGGAAGGGCGTCAGGACTCTAGTTGTCAAGCTGGACACACTTTATTCCATCCTCGATTAACAATGTATTCACTGCAGTTTCCTCCTGCTTCCTGCCCCCTTCCAGACTTTTGGGAACAGGGCACCTGAACTGACTCTTCAGAAAAACAGACTTGGGATACTTTGTAATGTTTGAAGGCAGCAGCTCCAACCTTGTTGCAGTGGTGGTGAAAGTGTATTCCTGATCCTCAGGGGAACAACTCGGGGGGTTTATCTTTTCCTGTGAGTCAGCTGGTAAATGTTTTCCTGCGTGTGTTACACACTAAGGTAGAACTATGAATTAGATCAACTACTGACGTAATTTGGGTGCAAGTATAAGGTCCCTTTGGGGGTGAAGGAAAGGAACTATGGGTATGTTACAGAGTGCTTGTAACACCACAGAAACCTGCCCCTTTTTATTGCAGTAATTACATTATTGGCACATTCTGGTGTTTGGAGCATTTTTCTGCCTTGTGTTACCTCCATAGGTGCAAAAAATTTTACGTGAAAGATTCTGTCACCATTATACTACTGGCAAACTGTTTGGGGTTGAACATCAATACAGGTGAGTAAGCTAATTAATGAAATGCTAATTAACCTCTACAGAAGAAAAATAATTGGGAAAAAGTCAGAATTTTCTCATAACTGTGCTTTTTTTTAAAATTACACAGGCTTAAATGATACACAGCTCAATGTTTCTAAAAATTGTCTCTGCTGTTAAGAGTTTTTATTCAACAGTTACTTGCTGTTTTGCCAGGGTCTAAGTTTTGGATTTCTTGCCCTTGTTTCAAATCTGTAGTTCCTGAAACACTTTTCTGAGCCTGAAGAATAATTTTAATGCATATTCTGAGGCTATGTTTAATGGCCTGATGAAGCAAAAAGTTAAATTCTGTGCTTGTGAACTTTTGTTTTTACTTCAGGTTTGCTCATGGTGTTTTGGTAAGCTGAGTTTAAAGTAAAGCTTAAACCTTGGATACCAACATAACGTTTCTTGAAGTAGGGACCCAGGGTCATCCAGATGTGGAGACTAAAGTTAGGAAGAAGGGACCTATTTTGACAATTGTCCCAGTACTAATCCTTTTACAGGTGCAGGCCAAATTCCAAAAGCAACAAATTTGTATCTAAATAACTTGTTTTAAAAAATGCTTTTTCCCAAAAGTCACTCGATGCAAGTTGAATCACCTGAGGTGAGCATTAGCTTCCTTTCCCTTCCAGAAAGGAAAAGAACATTTCTGTTATTAAACAAGTGCAGTGTAACTAAGACACATGCAGAGCTCCCATAGGCATGTTTATGGTTGTGTGACAAAGTGTTTCTGTGATGTTAGTTTGCTACAAAACAAGCCCCCTCTCTCTATATTGGGATTCTGGAAAAGTGTCTTTGACTTAACGTGCCACTGTTGGTGAGTGATACTGGAGAGAAAACATGATGAACTTCCCAACTCTTGGTTTTTCTCTTTCAAGATGTGTTGGGGCTTTCAGATAGTGAGTAAAACCATATGGATTTGATGCAGCTGACTCCTTGAGAAGTGACTGCAAGGTGTCAATATTCTAAGTAAACAAACAAAAAAACCAAAACAGCAGTATATTAAATGTATGCATTTGTAAACATTTGGGAATTGGAAGTGTCAAGAACTTTTATAAATATTTTCAGTGTGGTACTAGGTGATAAATCTGTCTGAAGATAACTTAAGAATTGTTCTTTGTTCCTCCATTTGGGTGGGGATAGAATATGAACTTGAAGCTCAGTATTGTTACCATTCCCAAGCTTTGAATGTCTGAATTTTGCATATAATTGCTTCTATCAAAAGTGACAAAATGAATATATTTCACTAGATTATTAATTTTTTTTATTGGTGTCAAGGTTTTCATTCAGGCTGTTTGCCAGTCTTCCTTTTTGGTGAACTACAGCAGCACCACAGAAAGCAATCTTTTTTTCTTTAAAGAAAGGAATAATTATTGAGGTTTGCCCCTTTCATGGTGGAGAATTGTAGAACTTTATGAATTAGTGATAGTCCTGAGTTCTCCATATTTTAATATTTTAAAATATCTTAAGAAATCTAAACACTCAGCCTTTTGTACTGTATTGTAGTACATTTTACCTGCCCCGAGTGCTGGCTCTTTGAGAACAAGATAAAATGTATCAAGTTTTCTCTCATGAAGATTCTTGCAGTTTTCAGGAGTTGCAGTGAATGTTGTTGTCTGGTTTGAAGTTTGTAACCTCTTGCTGTTGTCAACACAGACATCTGCTGGAACTGCTGAAACGAACGACAGTTCATGGAGAAAGTAATTCTGCCCTCATTATTGGACCCCGAGGATCGGGAAAAACTGCGGTGAGAACGTCAATTAAACATTCATACAAGGGCAAATAAAGCAAGGGATTAAACCTCACTGAAGCCCTGGGAGCTTTTGGAGCTAAATTTTTATCTGCCTGTTTTTAAAGAGAGAATTACTAACTGTTTGCATAGAACTTCAAAAGATTCTAGGACTTCTTGTGAGCGAATTTTGTTGAATAATGATACAGGGAGAAATGGGTTTCCTAACGTTCTTCTGAATTTTTTCAAATGCTGAGTTCCTAGTGATTTAGGAAAATGAAATAGCTTTCTGTGCAGCTGACAGAAACATGTCCCTGTCCATCCCTACAGTGAGCTGCAGAAGTATCATATCATAGACTGGTTTGGGTTGGAAGGGACCTTAAAAATCATCTAGTTCCAACCCCCCTGCATGGGCAGGGACACTTCCCACCAGCCCATGGTTTTGAAATTCTTTGTGTATCTTCACCAGGTTTCCTGACATGCTGCAGAAACCCCAAACATGAAACAGGGAAATAATTTTTTCAGAAGAAGTCAGTTGTCATTCAGTGATCAGTCACAGATTCTGCCTTTCTTTAGCATTTCTCCTGTCACCATTGTGTCATGGTTCTTGCCATAGAGGAGATCAGTTTTGCAATTAAAGCCACCTCTGGTTAGTCTTTAAAAGTTAACCTGCTATCACTATTGGGCTCCAAATTCTTTAAGCTTTTTTTCTTATTAAGGCAAAAGCCCTAGATATTGCCCCAGAAATTTAGTGATTAAAATACTGGAGTTATTTTTATATTTCTTTGACTAACAATTTAACAGAATGAACAAAAGTAACTGCTGCAGGCATGATAGTGAATGTGGAGTTGTCATTTTAGCATTTTAATCTTGAAAATACTTAAAAACATTGTTGCCTGATGAAACTGCAGTTACTGTTTCCTGTCTGATAATATCCATTTGTACACTTTTCTTACTGCCAATACATTAATCTTCTTGTAAAGACTTGATGTATTTTTTTTTTCTCTAGTTATTAAATCATGTCTTAAAAGAGATCACAGAAAAGAAACAAGTTAGAGAGAACCTCCTGGAAATTCATCTGAATGGCAAGTAATGGCATTATTTAAATGTTAGATTCAGTTGTTACATATTGTATGTATTGAACAAAAATTTTGGTTTCAGCAATTGTTATCTAACCTCAATTATGGACACATTTCTGTGAGGTCCAAAACACCTGCCTTTGTATCTGTTTGTGTAAAGAGGACTTTTGTACTTCTAATGTCTTTTCAAAGTGTTAAAAATCAATTCAGTTGTGAGCTAATTGTTTTAAGTAACTTCTTACTACACCTGGAAAATTAATGTCTAGTCCTAATCTAGAAAAAGACATAACATTGTAAGGCTGGAAATGGAGAGCAGCTTCTGGATAAGTTTCTAGTGGCTGTAAATGTGGTCTCTTGGAGTGATGGAAAACTTGCAGTTCTTCATAAGAAATCATTTTCTTTCAGGGCTTCTGCAGACTAATGATAAAGTGGCCCTGAAGGAAATCACCAGACAGTTGCACCTGGAAAATGTGGTTGGGGATAAAGTCTTTGTAAGTATCAACTTCATTGTAGTCTTTGCTTATCTCCCTCAAAAATTCATGCTTAGAAAACGAGCTTTATAGGATGGATGTTGTTGAGATTGAAGGGGCTTTGAGAGTTTATTGGCAGAACTGCAGTGGCCTCAGTGTTCTCAAAGCTTTCTCTTTTAGAATATTTAATAACTGATGGCAGTAGTCAGCTGTGGCAGCACCTATTTGTGAAGACCCTGGTTTACCAACACACCAACAAAACCTTGTGTTCTACCCATTTCCTAGTTGAGCAATGTTGATGCATCCTGGTACTTTTTTAAAAACACCATCAACTTTGACTTAGAAAAGGAGGAAGAATGGAAAAGCTCTCTTAAAATGTACTTCAAGGCTCTAAATGAAAAAGACATGAAGCATTCCAAAGAGACTCTGTTCAGAGGGATAGAGTATTTTGGAAACACTGGCTTTAACATTTCAAGACCAAGAGTAAGCAAGATGATCAGCCAAAAAGCTGTATCTTTAGTATATTTTCAAGTTTTCCCAGCTCATAAGGAAATCTCTTCAGGCTTCTTCATTTTCCATAGAATTTCTATTCAAATATTTCCTTCTATAAGAAACTAGTTTACATTAGTGTGAAAGTCACTAAGAAAGAGAATAGCTGAAGTGCGTCAGATTAAATGTCACTCATTTGAGTGTGAAATAACTTGGGCCAGCGATCTCTGAGCTACCCTGGTCTTTGCCTGTTCATCAGTGAGTGTTCCTGAAAGGCCATCTTCTGGCCCTACAGAAGACTGGGTTTCTTATCCAAATGATTTCAAATACAGAGAATGGAGAACCTCTTCTTCTGGGGAGCTAAAACTTCCCCAAATACAGCTGCAGTAATAACAGGAAATAGCAAGTGTTTCATGTCAGCAGAACTGTTTGAATAAGTTATCTTTTCAACAGAGAACTAGAACAACATTTTAAGGTCCACAGTTCTACTACCAAAATACTGGTGGCAAAACTGGACTTACATATGCTTCCTTCCCATGTATTTTTCCCCATTCAGTTATCATGAAATTCTACTTTGAGCTCTTAGCTATCTAATCCGTTTGTTTCTACACGGGCATGGAAACATACTGACTTGCAGGAGTGTCCTCACTTCTGTCCATGGAAGCTTTTCCTTTCTTAGCTTCTGCAGCTCACAGAGAGTAGACTGGCTTTTCTGACTTCTTTGACAGAGCCTGTGGTCTTCAGTTATTTCCCATCTCACTACATGTGTGCTTCAGAGTCTGTAAATGTGTCACCAAAGCAGGGTGGTCATAGAACTTCCTTGTTTTCAGTTGTGAATATTTGATGCTTTTGTCTCTAATGAGGTTGCAAATTAAAAACCTGCACACTGATCATGCTCAGTGAAACACACTGAGTGGCACTTTTTGCATGTGTGTAGATGGACAATGAGTATGAAGTAGCTATTTAAGGAAAGATAAAGCTACTTGAAAAGGTAGCTTATTGTAGACATTCTTCTGATCACTCATTTTTGCATCTGTGAGGCAATTAGTTTGGGCTTTTCAGGCTGAAAACAATTGGATCAATGCAGAGTTAACTGTCAGTTTTCTTGTCCTTAAGAGGTTATGATTATACAACATGAAGTAATGTGGTGAATTTTTGAATATGCCCTAGTTTTGAAAACAGGTTTTTAGAAGGAAGTGTCCTCCATTACATGCCTGAACTTGATGTAATTGTAGAACTGAGAATGACATTGAAAACCTGCTGTTAATTTTTTTTTTTTTGTTCTTCTGTGTAGGGCAGCTTTGCTGAGAATCTTGCATTCCTCCTTGAAGCTTTAAAGAAAGGTAAACACCTGGAGCTCCTGTTTTGCAGCCCTGTGTGTGTGTCACTTGGCTGAAAAGCATATGCATGTTTCTTCAAAGACTTGTACAAGTGGTATGAGGAAATCTCACCCAAGAATGTGTCATGGCTACAAATTGTTGTAAAAATACATACACCTAACATAGCTGACACCATAAAGGCTTGCATGGTCAGCTATGAAGGACAGATTCTTTTATCCAGATTAAAGCTATTAAAAATAGTGGTTGCTATTAAAAATTGCCCTGGAACTCTGTCTTCCCTTGCAACCAGAAGTGATGCTTGGCAGAAAGCTGCAAAACCTTACCTGTTTTCCAGTGTATTTGTCTTCTCACTGTTGGAGCAGTACAGGAAAGGGGCTTGGTGCAAAGCTAAAAGGAAGTATGTGAACTGTTAAAAGTGGCAAACGGGGGAGCTGTAGAAATGGAAGTCTGATGATGATGGTACCACACTCACTTCTACAATTGCTGTCTCAGGAAATCGCACAAGCAGTTGTCCAATCTTGTTCATACTGGATGAATTTGACCTGTTTGTTCACCACAAGAATCAGACTCTGCTCTATAATCTCTTCGATATATCCCAGTCAGCACAGACTCCAGTAACAGTTATTGGACTCACATGTAGACAGGTATGAATTTGCACATCCTCATTCAAAGTTTGTAGCTGATTTTGTCTTAGTTGGAATGTTTTCTCTCTTCCTCTCCTGGAATTTTACTGAATTTGCTGAGAGTTTTCTCAGCTATCCATTTTTACAACTTTAGGATCGGGAAGGGGGGAGTGGGAGGGATAAAAAATGCAGTAATTTGTGCTGAGATCAAACATAGATGACCAAAAAACTGCCAAGTCTTTAGTTTCACTGCTGGAGGAGCAGGTGTACAATTCTTAAGGAGACAGAAGACTGTTGTATTATGACAGAAGGGCCTTATTTATCCATGTGGCTGTTTCATGCTGGTGTTTGGTCTTTGGGGAGGCTCCTGAGCATTTCAGTTTCTTGGTCAGCAGTTGGTAAGAAGAGATTTATATTGACCTACCATGTTTAAACCACTGTGCTGAGGACAAGGACATTTTTTTAAGCCAACCCTTCAGTAGGGTTATTTTGCTATAAAATTAGCATGTTCAAAATGGATTTCAGTTAAAGTTGCTGTAATTTTAACAATGACATTGTAGGGATCTGTGGACAGATTTTGTCTCTACTGTGAAATAATTGCTTCCTAACACTATGGAACCTGAGACTTTATAGAACTTGGACTGTTTTTCTCAATAAACTGTTGGTGGGAAGACAGCTGGGTTATGGCAAGATGAATAATTAAAAAAGAAGGGGGTTGGTTTGGTTTAGGTGGCATTTAGTTGGGCAAACTTCTGAAATTCAATAGAACAGTTAAGAGTTGATTTAGTAAATTACAATCTTTGCTTCACTCCAGTCCTGAATGGCGTCCTCATCACCCATCATTTAGAACGCTGGATTGCTCTGCTTTTGAATGTCATTAGGATAGGCTACCCTAAGTCTAATGTTTGTGGTGATAGCTGTTACTACTACTTATTAATTTTAAAATCACTGGTCCTTGTTGCATCTGACTTGTAAATCAAAAGGGGTCTTAATATTTCACACTGTTGGCTGTTTACTCTTAATTTTTTTTTTTGTGAGGAATTTGAGTATTCCTGAAGACTTGCAAATAAAAACACCCAAACCAACACACAACAAACCCTTGATAAGTCTCACCCCAAATTCCTAGGAATTATACTGTCCCAGTGTAAGGCAGGGGAATGGGACAGTGTTTCTCTACAGGGATGCATCCCACAGCTGATTCCTGGTGGCAGCCTGTTGCTGCCTTCTGAGGAAAGTGAGCTTTTCTCTTCAACCACCAAGGTGGTGGCAGACTTGCTTAGCCCTGCGTGACAACCTCAGAAGATAAAGGTTGGTTCTGAAGTTCTTTTTTAAGCTGGAGTCTCCCAGTCTGACAAAAGACAAGTGAACTGGCAGCTGCCACCCTACAGATCCACTAAGGAGACAACTTGTCTAGAGCCATGAAAGGCTGGAACATCTTGAGTGCAGACTTAAGTAACTGAAATATTTACATAATCTATGGAGAAACTGGGCAGGGTATCCTAGCAACTAATTATCCTCTGTGATGTGGTGCATCACATGGCTTGGTTAAATGGCTAGTTGTTAGAGATTTCAAGGCACATCAATTAGAATAATTAGCAAAGGTTGTCTTAGAACATTTTAAGGCTGAGAATTTCATAATACTTTTTTTTTTAACACAATTTTTGGTGTTTTCTCGCGTAGTTTTTAGGGTAGCAAAGAATGCACTCAATGTGTCTGTTTTTTTAATGGTTATTTTCACTGTTTTTAACAAGGATATCCTGGAGCTCTTGGAGAAGAGAGTCAAATCAAGGTTCTCTCACCGACAGATCTATCTGATGAATTCCTTTGATTTTAAACAATACATTAGGATAGTGAACTGCCTGCTGAATTTTCTGATGTGTCTTTTGCACAGAAATGGAATAAAAATGTCCAGGTATTTACACCTTTTTATACTTGGCTTTAGTAAAACTGCTAAACTAAGATCAGTTTATAAGCACAAAGCCTTTTACCTAAGATCAGTATTTCAGTGTTTGAGTTGGATATGGAATAAATCAAATCATGACAGATAATCTTTGCTTATTGAAGTCTGGAGATAAAATGCTAAGAGCCACAAACCAGACAAGAAAGTTAAAGTTAGATATGAAGAACTGTACTGTCAAGAATAAGCTGAGCTCTTTCTGAAAGCTGGCTAGCTTATATTTTCAAATGAGTACTGAATGATTTGCTAACATGATTACAAAAATCAGTTACATTTTGTTTCAGTACCTCTTAGAGGATAAAACTGCCCGAGATGTGCTGCAGAATCTTTTCCACTTCACCAAAGACCTGCGCTCACTTCATTTGCTCTTGGTATGTATTTGGACATGTCTGTACTGAGGTGTAAACAGCACTTGTGTTTCTCAAGCCATTTTTCTCTGAGCTTTACTTGAAACACCTGTTTCTTGAGCAGGCTTTTTGGTTTCTTGCATGCTCTGTCAGTCCATGCTTTATGAATGGATTGGTTCCACTTTCTGCAGCAGGTGTGCTGTAAGGGTGCAGTGTTTCATTATAGTGGTGGTGGGGTTCTGGGATTTAAAATAACTTTTGCCAAATCTTTCCCTTTATAAAGCAGAGGTGTGAAATATTTCCCAGTTATTATTTCCCTCCTGAGGTTCTGTTTGGTTGCTGGTGATTCCTGAAAACTGCTTCTACTAAAACGTATTTTTCTATCCTTTAAGTCTGTTGATCTACCCAAATATTCCTCCATTCCTCCTCTTTCACTGAATTACTCTCACCAGATCTGTCACTATCCTAAACCTGCTTCACCTCATCGATGTCTGTCTTCTTCAAAGATCAATAAATTTAAATTTTCTTGCCTTCTTTCTTTTTTTACTGTGGTCTCTTGTTGTATTCTGGCATCATCTTACCCATCCACCATGTCCTCCTGACACTGTTAGAGCTTGTCTGAGTTCCTGGCCAATCCTCACCTCTTTCCTAAACTACTCTGGAATAACTCTGTGTGTATATGGACTTTGGACATAAAAGCACATGGTGCTGCATTTGGACTGACTGTCACTTAGAGCTAAGATATTTGTTGTTGTCACCCCTCTTTCCCCTCCTCCTTCCTCCTGTTGCTCATGGTACAGTGTTCCTGCACACACATCCCTGGTGTTTGTTCTAGTTGCTCCTGGATACTTCTTCAGTGAGAGTGTTCCCATCTATCTACAGTCTTGTTGCCCATGCAGAGGAAATACTTCCTTTCTGCTATCACTTCCAGCATCTTCTGATGCAGAGTATCAGATGACACCACTTTATGAACAGCATGCCTCATCAGGCACCACTGTGTTTTCCAGAGCTGGTTTCAATGACAAAATGACTTAGGTAGCCCAGGTGCTGTCCTGAATTCATCCATTACTGTGACATTAGTCCAGGAAATGGGATCTTAATCTTTTAAATCTGGAGGTGCTGGAAGCTTGAGGCTACTAATCCCCAGAAACACTGAGGTGGAAGTTAGTTCTGATCTCCTGAGTGACCACATTGTCTGGCGTCAATGTGGAGAAAAATCAGGCTGCTGCCTGCCTGCCAACTCTGACAGGAGGCTTCTGTGGTCAGAAAGCAGAAGGTAAGGCTGACAGGGAACTTCCTCCTATCACAACAGATCAGCCAGAGCTTAACATGTGGTCAGGCCCTCTCAGAGAGGCTTTTGTTTTGAAAAAAAAGTCTGCCTTCCTCACTCCTGTGTTTTAACACAGTTAATACAAATGCAGTAACATTCCTTACAGGAGATAAGTAACACTTAACCATCTGAAAATACCTGCTTTGTCAGTGTGACAAGCCTGCCTAAATTGTGAAACTATTCAGATTTTAACCTTCAGCTCTGGGGTAGGCTGTTCTTGGACTCTTCAGTGCTGACAGCTTTTCCCACCATTCTGAAAACTAGCTCACAGCCTTCCTGCTCTGCTTCTGAAACACAGGGCATGGTCCCTCTTCTTGGGAGTCCTTTGGTGAGTTTGTCACAAGGTTGCATTTGTGTCTAGTTTAGTGACAATTCTGTCTTTGTGGCATGAACCAAGGCCAGACAAATTCCTGAAACTATTGGGTGCCTCCCATGGAGCTCCAAGGTGTGCCAGAGCTGAGCCTGAGATTCCTCATTGGTTCCTCCAGCATGTTCTGAATTTTTCCTTCAGAAAGGGTGGATTAGTTACCCTGCAGGATGACTTTTTCCTTAATTTTTAATACCTGCAGGAGTCTGCCATTTGAGCTGGTGAGAGCAGCTCTGTGATGGGCAGGGTGGTGGTGGTGACATTGGAGCTACTCTAATTACCTGCTTTTCAGTAGCAAGGACTCATTTTCAACGACCAGCTAATTTCTACATTGCATAAGGTGCTTCCCAGCACTTTGCATTGTCAGATGAGCCCGTGGAGTTTTAATGGGAACTTCCTATCTGTTTTGTGTTGCAGTGCCCTCAATGGTACTGTGCAAAGCCTGGGAAGAATTGGACAAGTTAAGTTTTTTAGTGTTCAGTTTTTTAGTTAAGTAAAATAAGTGATATTTTGCATAAGTAGAACTAGGTTGCTCATAACCGAGCTGGTAAAATCTAATGTTGCTTTTGGCAAGTGTTGCTTCCCTGTGGTCTCTGCTGTGGGTGGCTTCAGGCAGGGGACACCCTGAGCCCCAGGCTCTGTTCCCTGTAGGCACTTGGCCCTTGGGTGTCACCAGCTCTGAAGCAGAGGGGACAGTGCCCAACCAGAGATCCTGCTGGGTTTCATCTTTCCATTTCACGTGTCTGTTAGTGACTTGGGGCTGTTGTTTCTTTGCCCCTTCCCTTCTTCCCTGCCCCAATTCCCTTTAGCCTTTATAGTATAAACCCTCATTCCATACCTTGAGAAGTCTGCATGATGATGCAGCTTTTTGAGGCTGTGTAGTTGAAATCTGTAAGGAAATAGGATGGGGAGAGGCTGGTGGCAGACAGACAGCATTGGATGTTCCTGGAATAACCTCAGTTACATGGATCAAATTAAGTCTTTCACCCCACAGACCTGAACAAGTCAGAGGAAGTCACTAATAGCCTTTTCTTTTTCTGTTGATGAATATTAAACTGCAAAGTGTCTGTAAGGCAGAGCTAAAGCCCTGAAGAGCATGTGCAAGTGACTGCAGTGTAAAGGCTTCTGCATCACGCATAGCTTGGAAAGGCCGAGGTCAAGTCAGCTAACTGTGTGTTGATTACCTTGTGTTCATTCAGAACTCACTTGCTGTGAGGGTAGTTAAAGATGGTTAGATTCAGATCATGCAACTAGGTGGGACTTCAGCATGTGATCTGAAGGGGCAACTCCTGTCAGCTGAGAGTTCTTTCAGTGAGGTGAATGTGCTGTATCTCCATACAAAGGTGTGTTTAAAGCTGTTCTAAGTCATTCTTAAAACAATCACTGAAATATGCTAATCCACTGAAGTTAATATCAACAAGTTAATGAGTGTTTATCTCCTCTAGTGAGGAGGTTTCAAAGTTTTAAGCCTGGAAAACCTTCCTGGCAAAATGTAGTTGTAGCTACCAGCTGTTGACAGGGTTTCAGTATGAGCCTACTTTGTGTAGGGTTTATTCATTAATGTTTCCACGGGGTGACTCCAGGGGAAATGTGTTCTTCTGCATTCCATTTCCAAGTAGAAAGTATGTCTGGTAATTAGTAATTAAATGAAAAAAAAAACCAAACCCTTCTGCTTTATTTTTAGATGCTTGCTGTGAGTAACGTGACTGTGTATCACCCGCTTCTCACCACGTCAGATCTTCAAGAGGCCAGCAAGCACTACAGGATGGACTCAAAAGCAAATATTGTCCATGGTAAAGCTCAGCTTTCCCCCCCAGAACATGCTTCTTAGGAATAAGGACTGGGTCAAGTCACTGCCTGAAATTGTTGTCCCCTGTTGGTTTGAGCTGCACAAGGAATACATCAATCTGAGAAAGTGTTTTGGGACCTGTGCAAACAGCAAGAAGAAACAAACTCCTGGTGATGTGAAGCCCAAACACAGTGACAGGAGGAATTGCTTCCCAGATGAGGAAAAGTTACCTTAGCCCATTGCTGCTTTATGGCTCCTAGATTTGACAGGCCTTGGTTTGGCTTGGCCCTGTGATTCTCAAAGTCTCATTAGTACCACAGAGCTAATTTGCTGTAGCACTTCTCCAGCTTTGAACAGCAAATCACCTTTTCAGTCTCTCATTTCATGACATACTGTGCAGTAGCAGAGAGATGATCTTGATGCTGCCAAAAATTCTGTGTCCTGCCATGCAATCTGCAATGATGGTTTTGCTTTACACTTAAATTTCTTGCTTTTTGATGGCAGCAGTTCATTTCTTAACACTTTTGTGTCAAATATCTGGAAAACAAATGTTTTCTTATCTAGTCTCTCTGATTCTAAAATTGTTTTACCTGATGGAGATACCTAACCCAAAGAGGTGAGGCCTACAACATATATTAATAGAGGAATAAAAATAGTATGTGAACTTGTTGCCTTTTTTTATATGCTTCAGATAAATACTCAGAGCTCTTCTCTTTACCTCTAGGTTTGTCTGTCCTGGAAATCTGCCTAATTATAGCTATGAAACACTTAAATGATGTTTATGAAGGAGAACCATTTAACTTCCAGATGGTTTACAATGGTGAGAGAAACGCATGAACTTCATAAACAATCACTGTGGGTTTTTTTTTTCCCCTAACTAACTTTTTTTTTCCCTTGCAGAATTCCAGAAGTTCATACAAAGGAAGGCACACTGCATGTACAACTTTGAAAAGCCAGTTGTTATGAAGGTAAGCTTGAATTTTTTTTTAATTTAGAGTATTTAGATTATGTTTTTTCTCCAGTGCACAGTGGTCACCTGCAGCCCCAGAGCTGAGGCTGGGAGCTCCAGGGCAGTGAGAGCCCCCAGCTGTTGTAGCAGACACCTAGGGTGGAGGGTTTGGGCACCACTGAGCACCTCCCACTGCCCCCCAGCCCCTGCCTTTTCTGGAGTGGGAGCTCAGGGCTGTGCTGGGCTGGGAAACAGTTACACTCAGAAGAGTCCAGCACCAGTGTGAGGACTCTCTCTTAAGTGAGCTTAAGTGAGGTAGGACTGGGGTTCAGCAAGATGGACTCTACCAGAAATGGCTTCCAAAGGAGGGCTCAGTGTAGGTATCTCCAGCCTGCTCAATCACTTCTCTTGTTAGAAGTGATGTCTCCAAAGTTGAATTTACTCTTATCACATCAAAACATGTTTTCCTTAATCCAATCCCAGTAGGTCTGACTGGTATCTGGACTCCATTTGTAGCCCAATGTGGCTTGTTTTGCCTCAGCCAACTGCAGCTGAAGTGCACACTGAAAACCACTGAGTTGGTTACAGAGCTGCTACTGTCACTCATGAAGAGGAACTGGCCAGGCTGTGCTGAGGGGCAGATCCTGCTGGAGGTGGGATCCCAGGGGTGGTGCTGCTGCCAAGTGTTCAGTTCATGATCTTAACCCAAGGCCTGGCAGCCTGGTGCCCACAGCTGTGTTCCAGTTGTGCAGCTGAGCAGCCTGGGCTACTGATCCAGCACTAGTCAATGACACAGAAACTGGCAATTCTACAGAGCTGAATTGCCAAAGTCCTGTGTCCATCCCTGAGGAACAGTCATTCCCAGGCAGTTACACCTACACCAGCTTCCAAATATTTGAAGAAGTGCAGGAGAAACTGAGCTGCCACATCCTGTCTGTTGAGATGGCAAGTGTCAAGGGTCCAAGCAGCCCCTCCTGGGTCATCCGAAAGGATCTACTCCCTCATGGTTTTCTTCTGTTTTTAGGCATTTGAACATTTACTACAGCTGGAATTAGTGAAGCCCATAGAAAGACCCACTGTCCGTGCCCAGAAAGAGTACCTCTTAATGAGACTGCTTCTGGACAACAACCAGATCATGGATGCCCTGCAGGTGTACCCAAACTGCCCCACGGATGTCAAGCAGTGGGCAGCCTCATCCCTCAGCTGGTTGTGAACTTAACTGGGGACTCACAGCATCATTTTCTACATCAAAACTTTTGGAGTTGACTATAAACCCCAGAAGCTGATCATGTTGACCCACAGGAGGGTGCTCAAATGAATAAATTTTTTGAAGAAGCTTATTTTGCTGATTGATTTTGGATCTTGTTTGTTTTTTTTTAAGGAGAAGCACAGTGCTCTTACCTTCTGAGGGCCAGAAATGTGGCTGAAGGCTCAGGCAGTTTAGCTCAGCTCTGACTGCTCCTCTTGCCCAGTTTCCACTTTGCAAGAAAGGAAGTGCTGTGGAGTTTCTCAGTCTCAGACTAAAGCTGCAGTAGAGACCAGCTCAGGTCCATCTCTACTGCATTTTAAATCTCCTAGTGTAGTTTTTCTTTGCAAAGTTGACTTCATCTAAAACTTGCTTAATTAAAACTTTAATCATAGCTCCAGCTAGGAAGGGGTGTTTTTGTGCAAAGTACGATCCACCTTCCACGCTCAGCTGTTCCCTCTGGGAAGGAGCAGTGCTGGAAGCAGGACTGTACCCTGCCCCACATGACCTACCCAGGAGCAGCTCTGACCCAGCTGTCTCACAGCTCTGTGGGGCAAGAAATGGGTTTCACAGCTGTTCCAGTGGAGGACAGGAAGGAGAGACACATCATACTGGGTCTAGGCAGGATGTGTCCACATGAGAGGAACACTGCTCTGATTCCACAGCCCTTTGCTGGAGGCTCTAGGTAGTGAGGGACACACTGAGCTCTGACCCTCCTCTTTGGT
>NW_009954635.1:478008-484395 GCF_000747805.2 Chaetura pelagica
CAGCAGGACTGGTGGTTCTCCTGCCTAGAGGATGTTGACTCACTCTTACATTCAAGCCTTCACCATGTTCTACACACTTGGAGCAGCCCAGTGGCTTGTCTTTTCAACACCTGAGAAGACTTCAGCCATGGTTGCTGATGCTTGGGCCCCCCTTGCTCTACTTTCACTCAGAGCCCTTCTTTTCCACCAAGAGGTTACTTTATTTTTTTCTCCTTGCTGCTGCATTCAGGATCTTCTCTCCACCACTGCACACCTTGCAGAGCAGAGCTTTGAAAAGCAGGAAAATAAGTAACAGGACTGTCATAACTTGATGATCTTGGTCCTGTCATTCCAATTAGTAACAGAGCAGCTGGATCTAGGCCATGGATAGAGACTGGGGTGAGAGAGGACACTTATCCCAGCACTGAGGGACAGGGATGATCACCTTGTGACAGTGATGCTGCCCATGCAAGTGGCAGGTACCAAACCCTTCCTGCACAGGCTCATCTGAATGTCACCTCCTGCAGTCAGAACGTCTTGCCCCAGCTGAGTCTTCAAACCATGTATTTAATGGATGCTGTAAGTAAGATAAACACAGTAAGATCAATCTCCAGCTTTACAGAAGTTACAGCTCTGGCTTCAGGCCCACGTCACTCCCACAAAACCCAACCACAGCAGCAAATCCAGGCTGGAAAAACCACCCACCTCTACCAGCAGCTCCAGCATTCCCACAGAACTGGTGTTCTCCCAGCAGTGCCTTCATCCCCCTGGGAGGCAGCCTGCCCTGGTGCTCCCTTCAGGCCAGGGAGTTTTCCATTAGAAATGGAAGTACATCCCATGCATTCCAAGATGAGGTGGATTCTGCCTTTGCAACTCCCCCCACATTTCCACTGCAAGCTCCTTCCATTCTCTTTTTTTGACCCTACCCACATTCACCCTGCAGCTGGAGACTCTTTTCCCCCAGTTTTAACTTGAAAAAAGGCACCTTCAAGTTGTAGTAGTCACTTTTTTTTTATTATTTTTACTTTTTGGGGAAAATGGGGGAGAAAAGAGTATACATTTTTATTTGTACAATATTTAACAATCACTTTATTGAGGGCGAGGGTGGGGGGGTTGGTTTGTTTTCAGCACTTGCAGAAAAACAGCAAGTACCTTTTGACAGTAGTACAACAACCTGTGCCCAAAAACACTGACAAATACAAAGAGTAAAGTTAAAATAATTGCTTACCAAAATCTCGAGAGGTAACGAATAGTAGATGGACTGAAACAGCATTAAAAAAATAAAAATTAAAGGGAAAAAAAAAGAAAGAAAAAAAAAAAGTACTGCTGGTTGAGTATCTGAGGTAAATGATGTTCCATCAAGGATGCTACTTGAATTGTTTTGCCCATGAATGGATATTGCAGCTTTCTGTGTTTTGTACCAAGTGTTCCTAATGAAGGTGTTAAAAAAAGGTTAAAAAAGCTGGAAAAAGAGGAAACTGGTGACCCTAGTGATTCTGTCAAGTGCTCCTATAAACAGGACAGGTCTCGTGACTGGTTCCATTCAGGTTAAACCACCCACAGGTGGCGTAAACAGGACAGGTCTGTTCCATTCAGGTTAAACCACCCACAGGTGGCATCTGGAACCAGGCTGACTCTTGAAGCCCTCAAGCAGCAGGCTGGCAGTGGTGGACTGACCCCCAGGAAGGGCAGCACTAGTTCCACTGCTCTGAGGCACCAAGTCCCGCAGGACGCGACACGCGCTGCTCGGCCTCCCGCTCAGCAAGCGCCGCGGGGCTCTGGCCAGGCCCAGAAGGGGCTCAGGTATGAGCCGTGCAGCAGATCCACACTGTCCTTCAGCAGCTGGAGCTGGAAGTGAAGAGCAAGGCCCTGGGGGCTCCTTGGGACTCACAGGACAACACGGCCCTGCCCAGCTCCTACTCACGTGGCTACAGGATGGAGAGAGAGCAGGTTGATGCCTGCTGGTACAAGATGCTCTGCTATTTCCACCAGCACCAGTCTTGGTGCTTCCGGCCTCAGGGACACGCAACTTACAGTTAATGCTCCAGGAGTAAAACACCAACACCCCTCACAAGGCCCTGCAAGAACAGCTGTACCAGAGCAGCTCAGGGATCTTACTGCTGCCAATTAAAGAGCATTTATAGTATGAACATCCTTTTCACAGTGACACTCAATTATATGCTGTTAAAAAGCAGGAAACTTGGTGTATTACAACATTGAAACAATCAGGGATCTCCAGAGGCAGTTCTACAACATGAAGATGGGTGATGGGAAGCTCAGCAAGTGCCCTGTGTTGTCTACAACGTGAAGTGAACGAGCAACACCAGGGTCCCCACTGTGTAGCTGAAGTTTGAAGGGTGACACACAGATGACACACCAATTTTTGCATCACAACTTGAATAACAGATCGAAGCCACCTGTATTTTCTCCAGTTTTGCTAGTAAAGGAGTTAAAACTCTTTGGGAGCACAGAGGGGTATGAATGGATTCTTACTTGTTCAGAACTCAGCAGTTGTGTTTCATGTCCTGTGTGTGCAAAGTCATGTCCTTGGATTAAGAACTGAAGCAGAAGAAAAACGCCAGTTGAAGCAGCAGCCACCAACAAGAGTTCTCCCAGTTTAGAGCCAAGCTGAACACCACCAAGTTGTCCCCTACAGTACCAAGGGCCCTTCAGAGCAGGGCTCTTCCTTCCAGCTGCCTGGGACCTGAGGCATGGGGGTGAGGAACAGCAAGACAACTCTCGGTGGTGCCTCAGACCTGTCTTCCTCTCCCTGGCAAGAGCAGCTTGACCTGGATCTTGTTTATCTGTAATGTCTCTTATTGTTCCCAGAGCCACAGTACAACTGTGGCTGTAGAGATCAGGTTTCAAGATAACATTCACAGTGAGCTCCTAATTGCAACATTAAAAGCTCCTTTCAAAGACAGTGGCTGGATGGTATGAAAACCAAAGGGTGATGAGATGCACAGCGGACTGCTCGACTAGCTACTGGCTGTTCTGCACTCCAGAGGTTTAGAAAGTTTGTTTAAAGTTTGTGTAATGGATCAAATCAATGCAGTGAAACAGCACTCCTGAGAAGCACTTTGGCACATACCTACCCAGTCACTCTGCAATCTGAATGTAAGGCATGACTTCCTAAACTGGAAAAGGGTGTTGGAGCTGTGACAGCAACTGCCATGTTGTTCCTCATTTTTGGCAAGTCTGTGCTATGGACATTGGTATTCGTTACCTCTAAATGGTCATTGCATATTTTAAGTTGTAAGCCTAACTCAATCATCCCTGACATTTGTAGCGTTTTTCACCTGCCATCTGTGGCTAGAACCTTGTGTGTGACTGCAGGACAACCCCACGTGTCACAGAGGTGGAGCAGGAGTCGGATGAGATGGCACCAAGCGTTGAGGAGAGCGGAGCTGCAAAGTCTCCAAGCAGAGAGGAAGGAATTCAGGGTAACGGAGCTTCCTGAGGTGATCCTGAACAGTCATACAGAACCCACTGCATACTGCTTAGTGAAACAGAACAGGCTAGGCAGACCTTTGCACAAACATAAATAGGAAAAAAAAAAAAAAAAAAGACTTTAAAAAAAAAGAATTCAGAGCTTTCCAGTGTCATAGCTCACAGAAAATTAAAAAAAAAAGTCATGCTTAAGTTCTCAAATATTCCTCAGACACAGCAAACCTAAATAGTATTCAGTTAAATAAATGTATGAGATACTCTGGGAAATGGAGGTAAGAGAAAAGGTTTCAACTAAAACAGGAAGGAAAACTTTGTTTCAATAAACAGCACTTTTTTTTTTATACACAACAAGCTAGTACAAGAAAAGGCTAAAAACACTGCTTTAGGAATGGCCATTTACTGTTGGCATGAAGCATAGCTTACCCTTTTTAAATAACACAGTGAATTTGAAATACATCATTTACAAAACATGGATCAATTTATTATTCCAATTTTGTTAGTGTTGTCAATCTCATAATTTAGCAGAGGTGGAACTGAGGTATACCTTGTTGAGGGAGGTTAAGTAATACTTGGAAGCCTCTTTGCTATATCCCACTTGATTACTTTTGTTTATGTACACTGAACAGCAGCACACTAAACATTCACAAGCTGTGTCATATTGGCATTACAATAGTCATTTTTATAAACAACAGCAAATGCAATAAAAACAAGTTACCCTTTTTTTTTAAATCTGAAATGAAATGTTTGATTTAAAAAAAATAACAGTAGTTCATTTAAGGAATTAGTCTCTTCTGACAAGTATTAAGAAATCTGACGTCAGTTTTTAAAACGCTTGATTAGACAGTACAGGTCCATATTCTTCATATAAGTTCCTTAACAGCACGGGATCCTCTCTCAGTCACGTGTCCTTCAGGTGTAAGCAGGGAATGCAAAAAGTCTCATGGATCCACGTTCGGGAGGAGGAAGGGGGGAAACCAAGGAAAACCACCTCTTGATGATGCTCCAGTGAGACTTACCGTTCTTTTCACACCAAACCCAGTGATGCCGGCAGCAGTCCCGGCAGCGTTAGCAGCTCCAGTGAAGAGTCCAGGTGGTCAGTGACGTGACCAGTGCAACTATCATAGACTGGATTCTTTGGGAGGAAAGTCAACGTTTGTCACCATTGTGACCACAGTCACGATGTCCTCTGTGGTTATAATGTTAGTTAATTTTTGCATCTGAAGGATCCGCTCCTCCACGCAGCCCGCAGACAGCCTGGCCTCCGCGTCGTGATCCCAGCACTCCTCGATGGTCTCGCACAGCATCGCCATTCCCTGCCGGCAAACACAGCCACGGGCCAGAGCACAGCACACACGGTTAGCAGGCAGGCTTGGCAACCTGGGCTCACCTAGGAATTCTACCCACAACCTGCAGTTTAAGGCACTCTTGCCCAATCTTAGCCCTTCTGTCACCCAGGAAGCTCTGCTGTAAACCTGGTGTGTCATATGGGGCCTCGCGCACAAAACCCTTCCCCGCTGGCTGTTGGGCTCTGCTGGTAAAGTCATTGTGGTGTTTTAAAACATCTCACACGAAAAGGGATTAAGTTCTTCAGTGATCAAATGAAACTTCAATGCAAAATCCAGCAGGACAAAGGGGCATTTCTGTGTGCCAGCAGCTGACTTTCCTCCGAAGGCACAGGGAGCTAAAGCAGCAATATGCTAATTCCAAGGAGCAGATGGTGACACACACTCCTTTTTCCTGCAGACTGACAGTGTCACCTATTGTTTCTAACAACCCAGTTCTTGAAAACACCACAAAAAAGCAGTGCTAGGAACCAGACCAGGAAAGCACTCCATGTCTCTCCCTAACTGCTTCCAGGAATTTCCCATCCATCACAGCTTACCCTATGTTACTATGCTCAGTTTCTAGCCTTCCTCTAGTAAATCAAGGCTATTGTTTCTTAAATATATTTTAAACATCTGCATTGACAAGTAACTCTCAAGAATCTCTTCTTTCACCAAGAAAAAAGATCACTGGCTTTCAAATCACTCAGGACGAGAAAGAATATTTTAAGATTAAGAACATACTAGACTGCAGTCCACTTAATTCCTGATAGAATTCTTAAACTTTTCCTAAAAGTCTTATTGTTTATGAACACAACACAGATTTAACAACATCTGGAATTCAAATGGTGACAGAACTTTGACGAAGTTGGTTGCACAGCTACTTACAGAATGTTTCTGCCAACACTCTCTTAGAACAGGTCTCTTCTTTTTGTGAACTACAACTTCCTGCATGTCTTCAAGGGAGGGGTGTTGGCCAATTTCTTCTTCAAATGGCAACATGTACTCATCTACTGGGCCTGTAGGTCAAAACAGTAAGTTAAATCACCATTTTTCCTTTAAAAGAAAGGGGGAAAAAAGTAACACTGGTGTGTGGGAAATGCAGTTTACTTTCTGCTGCCATTCAAAGCTCATCCTATGCCAGGTCAGCAGCAAGGGGTGATGAAGATGTTAATTAAGCAGCAGTGGGATTCTCAGGAGGGGCAAGTTGGCTCTCCTGGGCCTGGTGGCTGAGCACAGCTCCCAGCCCAGCTCCCTTGCAACTGAAAGCTTCAAAACCCATGTGGAAAAGGAGGCCCTGGGATCATTGAAGGAATCAGAAAGACAAGCTTGGTAGGCTGAACTATATATTACACAGCTGTAGGTGATATAATTTTATGTTACTGCAATCTGTATTTTGTGCTGTCAGATCAGGAGTTTCAAAAGAGGAGGAAGGAGAAGATGAAGAAATGAACAGGTGAGACCAACAAAACGGAGCAGGGACCTGCTGGAGAAAACAGCCACGTGTTTGCAGAAAGAAAAACTTGTAGCTAGAGAGAGCTGTGGTTCAGGAAGGCTGCCTTCCTCCACTGAGGTCTCCTCTGCTTTTTGGAATGACAGCCTCAGGTGCCAGAGAGCCCTCCAACACACTTCAGCA
>NW_009954635.1:484745-545227 GCF_000747805.2 Chaetura pelagica
TCCAGAGGTCTGGCAGCACACCGAGGCATGAAAATCGATCCAGAAGGTGGGGCTGCCTCAGAGGCCTGTGCAAGGTTGTGTGGATCCTGTTAGTAAACAGCTTAACATTTCCAAAAGGGTAGTCTCCCCAGTGGCTTCAACTCTGTGATGAATGTTTGAAGCAGCCAGGCACTGCTTGGAGCAGAGGGCACTGGGCAGCCACACACCCATCTGCTGAGACCTCCAACATTTCCTGGCTGCTTCTCCGGCCATCGGGCAGCTGCCCTGGGCTTTCAGAGAAGAGCTTTGTCACAGGTGACAGCACCAGCCCATGTGGAACCCTCACACATACTTAGGTGAAATTTAGCTGCTCTAAAGACTACTGAAAATGCAGATTTCTCCCAAACATTTTTTGAGCCTTGTCTTTTGTCTTGTCCCTGATTAATTGTGACTTTAAAAGAGCTCCCTTTACAAAACTGAAGCACAGTATTCATACTGGAAAGAGGGAATCCGGTACCTTTTCTGGATAGATTAAATATTGCATCCAACAGTTTGCTTTATGAAAACAACTGTGATGGACCCATAGCTAACAAAGGATCAGCCTCAGATTTCTCAGACACTGCTGTATTTTCAGTCTGTAAGCTATCAGCAATTAATAAAAAATTCTGACATGTCTATGAGCTGAACTAATGTTACATTAGAGACAAGAAAAAGAAAGAGAAGGCAGGCAGGCACTGAACTGACACAGCACAGTCTCACTTGTGCTTAAACCAGAAGCAGAGACTTCTCTGTGCATCATTGCAGCCAAATGACTTCCTGGTGCACTGGAGGGCAGGTCACCATGAGTCAGAAAGGACAAGGGTGTCCTACATATGCTCATAAGCAGCTAGAAGATCATTAACTCCACCAGTGCTCTTTGAAATAAAAATATATGTTGACCTAGGAAAATTCTTCCAGATCTGTCAGCCTTGTGTTCCCTTGCTCTCCTGGGACCAGCTCTCTGCCATGAATGAGCACACCTTCCACAGGCAGCATGAAGAGGCAGGTGGTCACTGTCTGGATGCTCAAGTGTGCAGCAGAAGACAGCAGTTTCTCAGCAGGTGCTGGTGGGACATCTGTGTTACCAAGGCTAACCTAATCTGAGCTTTTCTTTAGGAAAAGTCTAAACACTTTCAAGATAATGTGAACTGCACTCAGACTGTCTGGCTGACCTTGGCAGAGATCAGACATTTTAGGTCAGGAGCTCCACAGTCATTCTTCCTCTCTCTTACCAGGACAAGAAATGCAGCAGGTATCTGTGTATCAGAAAACTTTTACCTGGGATGCCACAGACTGAAGAGACTAAATAATAAAGTGACTACATGATGTTGGTGTTTCACTCACTTCCCCACAAGACTACTCCCCCTTAGTATATTTAATTACATATATATATAATCTACCTTTTAATTTCTTGCTCTAAATACACCTCCCACAAATGACACTGAGTATCTCCAAAGATCCAAGGTGTGTCTTACCATCTGCAGCTGTGCAGCGTGATGCCAATTCCCAGAGGACTAATCCCATGGCATACATATCTATTCTCAGAAAGGCATCCCTTTGGAAGTTAATAGCACCTTCTAGTACCTCAGGAGCCATGTATCTTCGTGTACCAACCTTGGAAGAAAGGAAAGCATAACAAGTTGGACACTAACAATCAACATGACCACAATTACCACTCCAGCTGGTACCAGTTTTAATAATTCTGTGGACAGTACTATTTTTTTTGTCAAAGACTAAAAATCACCATGGTTATCCTTGCTTAGAACTGCATCCTGGAAGTTTCTTGTATTCTCATATGCAAATAGTACATACGAGGAATTAGAAACAATTGTATAGGCTGGACCCTATAAAGGGTCAGGAAGCAGGAAAATCTGAATATATTTTAAAATAACACCTACATAACACATTTGTCACTGCCATACCTTATTTTATCTAGTTGGTCTGGCTGAAGATGTCCCTGCTCATTGCAAAAGGGTTGGACTGGATGACTTTTAAAGGTTCCTTTTAAATGGTTCCTTCCAACCCAAAGCAGTCTGATTCCATGATGTTTTTCCAGACTATAGTAAGGCCACTATTCCTATTTTTTTCTGTCACAAGTATGTGAAATGTTTCTCCCTATGACAGGAACAGTTAATAAAAACACCCAAGGAAAACTACCTACCAAAGTGTAACTTATACTAGAAAGTTATATGAAATCACTTATACAGAAGTGGCCATAAAATGAAAACTTTGGGGATATCCATCCTTTTTGACCACAGTTGATGATGAAATGATGTCACATCTGAACAAACCAGAGCTTCTATGATGTCTGAACAAGATCTTCTCCACTATTTCAGCTGTCATGGTAATTGTTGTTTCTCTTCAGCAGTGCTGCTGAGGTTTTATCCTCTTAGTGTAAGGATTTCAATTTTGTTGCCCAACCATAAAGTCTCAAGTTCAGCCTAGCATTAAATATATTTAGTTTTCCAGAAACCAAAATGCTCAAAGCTCAAGCTTGTTATTTTAAAAGTACAAGGTACTAAAACAGTTCCGTGCTGAATGAAAAGTGCTTGGTTAGTACTGGTGCCATTTCAGGGAAGCAACTCTCGTTACATCAGAAAGTTAGAAACTGGAAATCATTTCTCAACAGTATCTCAGAACAATTAATTAAAAATATGACAACAGGACTCTTCCTTGTCCAAATCCTTCATAAGAATGAAAATAATGGGGGGAAAGAGGCCATGTAATGAGATGGATGGGGGCTGGGGGAAGGCTGTGATCTGTAATTAACTAATGAATTAATTTGTAGCCTGTAAGAAGAAAGAACAAATGGCCTCATTTCTTAAAGCTCACTGGAAACAGGGCATGAAGAATGCCCCAACTCTCCATTCCCATTCCTGCAGTCACCTGCTGAATCATTGCTGTAGAGACATTGGCATTTACCTGTCCATGGGTGTCCCCTGCAGACTTTCCAGCCTCAAACTTTAAAGCTAGACCGAAATCAGCAATACAAGCTGTAAGATTATTTTTCAGCAGCACATTCTTGCTTTTGATGTCCCTTTTAAGTGAAGGAGAACAATCAGAAATCTTCAACATGAAACACCACACAAAGTTCTAAGCAAAAGCTAATAAATAAACCAAAGAATGTTTCCTAAATTAATGAAATTCCAAATTCTGCAGAACCTGCATCTCTCTTACTCCGTATGCCTAAGTTTTGTTTTGGTTACCACTGCAATTTCAGCTCCCTACTTCTATTAACAGCTTTCTATACCTAACTAATTAAAAAAAAAACAAAACAGCAGTTACACTAAACAATAGGCACAGCAGCACTGAGAGTGGATGTCTCTATCTGGAGGCATCCACACTATCACTTTATGTTACATACCCTGGAGATTGAGTTGTTTCAAATAGCTATAATGCAAATTATTTCATACACTGCAGAGGGTATTTAACTAATTTACTGTATAAAAAAAGAAGTTATGACATTGACCACAATCACCACACCAAGCTCTATAAACCATCAGCTAGATTTTTGCTTAGGCTGAGCAAATTTTTCTCCTGAGGCTCTTGATAATTCTGGAAGGAAGATACCATAGTATACCTGTCTCTCCACATTTCACATCCTTTAGCTCCAAGTTAAATATTAACAGTCACTTGCAAATCTTTCACAGATACTCTACCTGTGTGAGATAGCAGGTTTGTGTCCATCTTTCAGCCCTGGTATATCTTCATGGAGATAAGCCAGGCCTCTGGCCATTGTCTGAGCAATATGACACAGCTCATTCCAGGAAACAACGTTAGCCTTGAGAAAGTCTGTTAATGAACCCTGCAGAGTGAAGGAGAAAAGCAATTATGAGATCATTTCCACTCCCATCTACTCATGAAGAAAACATCTCCATCATTAAGGAACACACTATGTCTCTCTGCCTTTCTGCTTTCTGATGGGGCAGGTAATTGTACATGCACACACACAATCAACTGCTTGTTTAAACAACAAAAAATGAACTTGTGCATCATCTCTAGTCCATGAAGAGAATCAAGATACACCCATACACCACCTCCACAAGGAACCAGTGCCAATAACTCCAGCTCAGCAGCACCCTTGCCAATGGACTCTGCTGAACTGCCTGTGTCAGAAATGGGAGCCAGACTGAAGACACTTAAGGTCATTACAAAGACAACCCTACTTTTATAAGGGTGATTTATAATCTTCCAGGCTCAGGAAACTATAGGTTAAATTGACCTCCAAGAATCCTGCTGATCAAGGTGTGTCTGCATTCTCCAAGACCTTTCATTGATAGTCCAAGTCTTTCTGTTCTTAGAGACCAGCAAGTTATCTCCAGATTCACAACAGAGTTTCAGAGTGAAATACATACTCTGAATTAAGAGATGATGTCAAGTAAAAATCTAGTCAACATAAAGTACTTCTCTTCAAACTCCTATAGCCTGCTCTATGGGCACATTTGCATGGATTTGCATATTACCCGGTTTGGGTTTGTGTGATGTCAGCGTGTCACCTGTTCCTGTGTGAAAAGCCAACACAAAAGGGTAAGAGGAACAAAGCACTGTCAAAGTGCAGGGGCTCCACTTGAAAACTAAAATGAAGAGTTCCTGCTTTTCACTAGAGCCATCTCAGATGCCACCTTTCCAAGCCCACCAAGATTTTTACAACTCTTTGACAAAAAAAAACCAAACAAAAATATGGCAACAGCCTTTGAGAAAAGCAAATGAGTTTGATACTACTGGACTTGCATAAGGCCTTTGCCACTGTCTCCCACAGCACCCTGATGAAAAAACCTGGCTGCTCATGGCCTGGATGGGCACACACTCTGCCGGGTGGGACACTGGCTGGACAGACCCAGAGTGGTGGGGAATGTCCCTTTGCCTGTGCTAGTGCTAGTTACAAGTTTGGGGCTTTTTTTTTGCCCTTTGCACTTAAATCTGTGACAGGTACATGCATTAAAAAAAAATTAAATCTACATGGACAAAAAAATCCCACAACCAAACAGTGAATGTTTTGCTAATTATAAATATTTAAATATTGCTTATCACAATACAACTGGTATGTCTCACTTCATTCTTACAGACATAAATCAGCTAACACAAACCAAACAAAACCAAAACACCACAATCTTTACAGGATGGAGTTGATTTAATTTAGGCAGACTTTGATGGGGGCTATTTAAAAGCACACATTCTAAAAAGCAAAAAAGAGATGTGTTTGTTTTCTAAAACAACTCCTCTATTAAGACTGATGGCAACTTCTTCAGCTGGCTGAAAACAAACCTAAACACATTCATATCCAATGAAAAGAGACAAGCCAATCTTAAATTTTATTTCTTGACTAAAGATCACATTTGTGACACATTTCTAAGGCTGTTCTTCCTCTACTATGATCATAAAAAAAAGAAAAAGGAAACTGCATTGAGAGGTAAACCCACCTTTTCATGAAATGCTGTGATTAACCAGAGATCCACATCAATGCTACTGCCTCGCTTCTCTGCGCCAATGAACTGCAAAATATTGTCATGCTTCATGCCAGGTAAACTGTAAATTTCATATTCATTCTGCCATGACTGTTTGTCCTTTAAAGAGAAGAACACATCAAACCAAGTCAATAATAATAACAGGTACTTTCCTCAACAGAAGTTTCTTCCTATAATCCACTGTGCATCTGTAAATGATCTGACAAAATTACTATAACCCCTTTTTTTTGGCAAGACAGGATTTACTACTTAAGGAGTGTACACTAGTAACATTGTGAGGCTAATTCTTTAAAAATTACAAATATTTAAACTAATAATAGTTGTGCTAAGAACTACTGACAAATAATACAAATACAATAATACAAAATAGTGTAAAACTGTTTTCACCTACATGACACATTCACGTATTGTGGAAAATGGTCTGAAAAACGTTTATTTGTCGTAATCAAGTATCAGCTGTTGAAAATAACATCAACTATCCCAGGTATGAACCATGGAAACAAAAAGCTGTAGATCAGGACTGGAGTCTTCGTACTGCAAATCATTACATCTGCTTTACTCTTAAGAGCATGATTCAATTTTTTGGTTTTTTTTTTTTTTTATTGATCTACAAGAATTCTCAAAAAATTAAAAACAGAATTTCCTTCATTAAAAATAATGAACAATGTCTCAGATTTAATTTGTCATGCTGATGCCTGAAACCAGCATAAATACCTGCCATTTCTCCTAGCAGTGTAAGAATTGCAGATGTATTTATTCAGCAAATCAGCACTTGGTTCATCATCAGAAAACACAAGCACATTTCTCCACCTTAATTAGCAGTGGGTGATTTTATTAATAATCTGTCCTAATATCATTGTGTATGATCAGTTTGTTTTCTTTAGCTAGACTGAATCTTACAATTGTGAGCAAAACCTATTCTAAAACATGGCTTTCAGAAGGCACATGCTGGGAAGTAAACAATATTGCCCTTAATTGTGACATATTTAGTTGGGAAAATCAGCTTATGGGTTTGCATTTCAGGACATTCCTTCCAAGTACAACTTAATTTGAAAAATATAAACAAATTCTTCTCAACTGATGTGCAAGAGCTGCTTAAGCTACTATGCAAAATACATATTTTATGGCTAAAAACATCTATAAATTTCACTGAGTTTATGTTTCAATAATGTTTGCTGCATTAAAATGCTTATTTTAATGCAATAAAACTCTACCTGTACATTTTTCAGCTCAAGACATCTCCTGCATTTAAGAACTTCTTTGAACTACCGAGATTTACAGCAAATATTGAAAATTCTCTAAAATAAAAGCCTCTGACTGTGCCTAGAAAAGCTGGTTTAACACCACATTATTACAAGCAACACAGGGCAGCAAGAACTTCTGCTTACCTGAAGTGGGAATATTTTCACTGCAACATACTCGTTCAGCAGCTGAGCTTTCCATACACAACCAAACCTTCCTCTAGCTTTGATCTCTAGTAACTGCAAAGGCTTCAAACCCATCAATGGTGAAGGTGGTGGTGGTCCAGGATCCTGAAAGGAGGTTAAAATCATTACTTGATGTTGCTATTTTGTGTGCTATCTTTGGTGACAGCACTAGAAATACAGGCTGGCAAAACTGAAAGAGATTTGGTATCATGTACCCAGCCCCCTCGCAACAAATTCCCCAAACAAACAGAAACAAAACAGCAACCCTTCTCCACAGGAAATGAAAATGAGGTTGTAAAACATGCTCAGCATTACCAGCAGGCCACAGCATAACAACAGTTACAGTGTAAATCTCTCTAACTGGGTGTAAAACCACAGCAGAAATTAAGTACCAAGATAATCAAGCTTTACTTGTTACTTTTTCTGAGTGGCAGAACTAAAAGGAACACCTTTGATACATTTAAGGATTTGTGTTTGTTCGTTTGTTACAGGTGTGACCTGCTTAACGTTTAGTTCAAAGGTCTGGTGACTCTGCCCAGCCACCAAGCCCATTTCCATGTGCCTAGCACTTCAGCCCCCAGCCAGGGGCTGGGAAGCAGATGTCTACACCAGCAAGGTGGCCAGGGCAGCAATGCAGAGCTGATACCAGCACAGGTCTACTTCAAAAGCTCCAATGATTCATAGACTGGTCTGGGTTGGAAGGACTTTAGAGACCATCCAGTTCCAACCCCCCTGCATGGGCAGGGACACCTCCCACCAGCCCAGGCTGCACAAGCCCCATCCAACCTGCCCTTCAACACTGCCAGGGATGGGGCAGCCACAGCTTCTCTGGGCAACCTGTTGCAGTGTCTCACCACCCTCACAGCAAATAATTTCTTCCCAATGTCTAATGTAAATCTACCTTCTTCCAGTTTTAAGTTACACCCTCTCATCCCATCCCTCCCTGCCCTTGTCCCAAGTCCCTCCTCAGCTTTCCTGGAGCCCCTTCAGGCACTGGAAGGTGCCCTAAGGTCTCCCCAGTGCCTTCCCTTCCCCAGGCTGAACAACCTGGTGATGTAAAGCTGCAAACCAGTACATAGGCAGGCTATGGCACTATACGGTCTTCCAGGACATAACTAATGTTTCTGTTCAGAAACCATTGAACCACATGCACAGTTAAGACTTCTGGCACAGGAAACCAGACATCACCACCTCCATGGTCAGCCCTCCAAGCCACACGAACAGTGGTGTGAGGAACCACAGCACTGATGCTTCAACCTACTGATCCACTTTGACTGCCCCCAACTATTGCTAGTGCAGACAGCCAGTATGTTCCTAACATGTCAGTACTTGGCTGTACCCCAGAAACAGAGATGGAGTTAAATTTAAGATGTTTCTTACAGTATCTGTGCTTTCCTGAGGAGCTAGCCCCACGACTCCTTTTCTAATCAGCTGGGAAGTACAACTGCAGACTGAGCCTCCATACAGCTACCCCTAGGACCACCCATCCTACATTTGAACAATTTCCCTTTCTGGGAAAAAAAAACAACCTGACAGTTTATTGAGTAACTTGTATTTATATTTTGTACATCTCTTATGTATTCAGTATCATACACACCATTTGAATATAACAAATAGATTTTCAACTTTATTTCTAACCATGTGGTTCTTTCTGGGCTGTCACTTCCTCTCTCCAATCTACCATGTCAGCTCAGCTTGTACACACCTAAGCTGCTTCCCTACCATGAACAGCAACATCAGACCCCCTTACACACACCTCTGCATCAAAGAGTACTGCACAGAACCAGGGAAATAATCTCTTCTTTCTGACCACTGTTATCTGCAGAAAAATATGTTCTGGTGTGGTCAGTAAGCAGACTGACCAACACTGGCACCATGAGGCACAGCTCCACCTTCCTCCTGCACCCCCTCCCCAAGGCAGTTTAAACCATGATTTGTTTCTCACTCCAAATTACCACAGAGACTGCCAAATGCCAGTGGTGACAGAGGGGGGACAAGCCACAGATGGGAAGAGGGGGAACAGCTGCTTTTAGTGGCAGTGCAGGTCTGTGCAAACCACAAACTTGTACCACAAAGTCTGTATTACACACGGAAGAACCATACAGATGAAAGGCAGGTATGGCTGTTCAACAATACCCACACTGCAGAATACAATGAAAAACCCCTGAAGCCCACCATTCAAAAAACCCTCCAAAAAGTACACTGGGCTCCTCTATTTTTTCCCAGTCACAGCTGCAGTGCTGTTTTAAAGAAAAAGAATGAAAAACACTGGAGTAGTTGCTTCTACAAAACAAATGAGAGCACTCAATAGGTAAGTATTTAAGCACTTATGTTAGCAACATAAAAACCTTGTGCACATTAAAGAAACATTTTCTGAAGGACTGTGGTTTTAAGAGTTCACTACTATTAGAAGGGAGACAAGAGCTTCTGTATCCAACACAAGTTTTGAGTAGTTTAGGCACAAGAACTCTTAATAAGCAACAAATGTATCCTTCAACAGGAACAAGTTCCATAGAGAGACAGATTCACAGCACTTTAAAGCAAATGTTACCTAATTTGACAAACTAATAATGACTACAAGAGAAAATATGTTCAAATTAGAAATACTACAATGATGTTCTCAAAAAAGCATGCAATGCTTCCACAAATGTTACTGTCATAGATGCTTAAATTTGTTACACCAAATATTTCAGGCACCAGGGAAATCACTGTCCTCAACTTGTAACAGTTACAAGAGCAACTAGAAACGAGATGCCCAAGTTTATTCACAGAAGCCTCCTTCAATTTGTAAAAAAACCCCAACCTCGTTATTTTCAAGAAACCTGGGGGATTAACACCAGGCCATCAGACAATTTCATCAAGTTTTGAACCTCATGACCTGCCTAAACTGGGAGACCAATTTGTGGGATGTAAACTCAAATCAAATCTCACTTTGCTTTAGTGGCCAGACCAACTCCCTTTCCCCTTCATATCCTCCACCGTGACCTGCCTAAACTGGGAGACCAATGTGTGGGATGTAAACTCAAATCTCACTTTGCTTTAGTGGCCAAACCAACTCCCTTTCCCCTTCATATCCTCCACCCCAAAAAACTGCCACTTTTTTGAAGCATATTATGTGAACTTTTCTCAACCATCAAGCAAATGACCACTTAACACTTTTAAAGGATTTGATGAATAGAATTACAGCATCTACCCGATGAGTGAAGGCAGTAACTCCTCAGTAAAAAGTGGCCAGTGAACATTGATGCTTCTTATTTTCACATTAAACCACAATACTTGTCATATAACTGAATTTCCTACTTCCTAGAAAATCTAGGCATTTCAAAATATCTTCCCACTACCTTACACAGCAGCCTCCTCTGGCTCCCTGCACATTTCCCTTTCATGTTGAAACATTTCTATGAAGTCAAAACTTCCGGTGTTCTTATGAAGCAGCAACTCACACCCACAAATCAAAACAAATCCTGACTTAAAATGGAAAGTATAATTTCCTTCTGTTAACATAACTAAAAAGAAGAGTTTTTCATATCATCCCCTCTGAACAACTTGGTTAAAATCGACTAGCACTTACTTTAAAGCTACAGCTCCTATTTTTATACAGAAACATTCCGTGACAGTATTTTCAACTTGCTTGACTTCTGAAGCCAAAATGTTTAAGTGCCACAGGCATCATTATTTTTGAGTGGCTTTTAAAAATCATCTCTGTGGTGCCGAGGATGATGATATCATGTGAGCAAAGATACTGTGGATATATTAGTTTAAGAGCTTGCCACAGCTGTCAAAAAAATAAGGACCCAATTTCCCATTCCTGAGCTTTCCTTGTCCCTTCCCTTGGAATGACTCTGGTATTTGTTTGAACACACAGCGAATCAAGGCAACACATCACATTGCCAGAGAGTTTTTATTTATTTAAAAAATCAGGTTAGTTTTCTCTAAATTTTTTTTTTACAGCTGGGTGTCATAGTCAACTGTCAGGTAGTGCATACTTAAGTCACACCAGAAAAAGAAAAGATACTCTTAAAAGAAGGGTAACTTCCAGAAAAAGTTTCCTTATATTTCTTCAAGAATGGTTCTCAAGATCAGAGAGAAGCTTAACAAACATGAAACTAAAACCATTCAAAATATGACCAACAGATCATTCAAAGACTTGAGTTTATCTCCTGTTGTGTCTTTCATATGGCGACTCAAGCAGGTGATTCATCATATATGACAACAGGGGAAAAAAACCCCAATTATCCAAATGGGGTTGTACACGAAAACATTTCTTTCCTGACTCCAAAATATAAACAAGTTTTCAAGCTTTCAGAGCACAAGCAAGTTTTCCTTGTTAAATGGTGCCATAACTCAAGCAGGTGACTCATCATATATGACAACAGGGAAAAAAAAGCCTATTATCCAAATGGGGTTGTACACAAAAACATTTCTCTTTCCTGACTCCAAAACATAAACAAGTTTTCAACTTTCAGAGTACAAGCAAGTTTTCCTTGTTAAATGGTGCCATATTTCCCCTTGCTTAAATTTAATCTACAGCTTATATTGTGAATATCAGAATCATGGAATGGTGTGGGTTGGAAGGACTTCAAGGCTCATCTTGTTCCAACCCAAGTGTAACAAGACATTTCAGCTATTAATTAGAAACTTACAGCGATAAGGGAAACTGATCACTCATATTGACTTTTGACAAAATTCATATTGACAATCTTGACTTTTTCAACATTCCATTCAAAGGTCTAGCAATAATAAACCAAGTTTCTGAATTAATGGTTTTCAGTGTCTTGTAGTTTCACATGAAGTATCAGTATCAATATCAGTAAGAACAACTTCAGGCCAGTGAAAATGTCAAAGGAGAGACATCACAGTGAAAGAAAACTTCTCAGGTAATCTACTTCTCCGAGCTCCCAAGTCACACAAAATCCCATCACACCCCTCAGAACCACAAGATGAGGGTGACACTCGGCAGTTTTCAGCGTTTCATACATGGAAGATGACAACAAAGACCCAAAGGCAGGACAGCAGTGGAAAAAAAAGCTTCCAGGGCAACCCATGAGAGCACCCCCTGCCATCCCTGCCAGGCCCAGCTCCCCAGCACAGCCCTCAGTACTGTTCCTGCCATGCAGCACCAGGGTGCAAGTGAATAAACCAGCCAGTCTGTAGTTGAAGAACCACAAACCCACCATCCCTGGTATATTTCATTATCAGTCCCTGCAGATATTTAACTCAATAGCCTGAAAAATTATACTCAATTTTAAGAAAGCCATGAATAGACTTAAGGATGTGTTTTCAGACCACGCATGCGGGCAAATTTCTTGTCAAAAATACTGGGGAAAAAAAAAGTAATTCATACCAAAACAACTTCTTACATGTCCACAGAAAGTTCCATAACCATGAACAAACATCAATGCATCTTACCTCAATCATTATATGAAAGGCGTGCTTGTAGAGAGGGGAAAAAACACAGGCAAAATAAATTACTATTTATACCAAGAATGGGGTGAACAGCTTATTAGAGAAGAGACAAAATAAATTGTGAATTAACAGCAAAAGTATTCATGGGGATAGTAATGCTTTCCTGTACTAAAAAAAATAAAAAATAAAAAATTGAAAATAAAAAATGTCCATCATTGATCAGTTTGCAAAGAAAAATGGGCAAAAATAAAGATTATTATACAGATCATTACCTGAATAGATTTTATAATTAAACCAGAATTGTCCATTGTAAGCATATAAAGTCATGTTACTATAAAAACTATATATAAACATATGCAGAAAATTAAACACACAATTAAACGTATTTCATGTTATGCTCACAACTGTACAGGAGAGGGCAGCATTGTATTTCTTAAAATTCACTGCAATTAGCAAGCTGAGGAAAATGAAAACTTTTAAATGTCTAAGTTACAGCTAAACCTCAAAAAGAAATAGGTTATAATATATTAGGTCTATATTACTAAATTTTATCAATACATCTCACCTGCTAGAGGTGTAAATAGAACAAGTGAACTTGAAAACAACAGATCCAATATATACGAAGGGAGATGACAATATTTAAGATTCTTTCAAACAAGTCACATGAACTTAAAGGCTGTGGAATTAAATCCATTACCAAAACCCAGGTCCCAGGGCACTGCTACTGAAACTAAAAACACGTTTTAATGACAGAAACTTATTTGTGCTCCATTCATCTCTTTTTTGTTGAACAATCTCACTGCCACTCAAGCAGAGAAGCACTGAGCCACCTTTGTTTCTCCTCCTGTACTTTTGCCTCAGCCATTTTCTTTCTCTTTTATCATTTGATCAGATAGATGCTGCAAAGAGCACGAAATTCAAACGCTTGAAGTATCCAGCTGCCACGTAACAGCAATCATCCTTTTCCTCACCCTTTGTACATTCTTGGGATGCTACAGAGCGTAGGGCAAACAAGAGGCTTTTCTCTGTGCTTGAAAACTGTCTAGCACACACTTAGCATTATCTAAATAATTAATAATAGAAGTGCTGAAGTATTTCTTGAAGGCTAGAGGAGTTGGGAATCAGATTAAGGAATACTGTAGTAGAGCTTGCTGCCACTGACAGAGCACTAAAGAACACTGGAGTCCAACAAGATCATTCTTCCTCCAGTCTGAAGCAGATTCCTGCAGAACCTGTGCAGCCTTGGGGCACTTCCTAAGGGAAAAAAGCGCCCAAGCCCCTCATATTCCTTTGCCAAGAACAACTGCCAAGCAGAAGAAAATTATTACTCAGTCTGTGAATCTGATAGGAAGGAAACAGCTACTGAACACAGGAATAGCAACACATGTCCTTGTGTTTCTACTAACTCAGTAGTCAAAGAACAGCCAGTACCTGTTAAATAAAAAGCACTGCTTGTATGAAAATAATTATTCAACAAACAACTTTCCTGTGCCTGAAAAGAATTATTAGGCATTTTTTCAGGCCTATTAAAAATCTCCAGCTCCTGAGAATTATGTAAATTCCTCAGAAATAAGGAAAAAGATACATGAATCCAACCTTTTTGCTTTTACCATAATGAGAAACTGCAAACATGAAACCGAGGATAAAAAGTCCTCTCCCGTGCCTCTTGCTACTCTCTTAAGGGGATCATCTCCCCCCAAACACTAATAACTTAGGCATGAAAATCTTCAGAGTGTTTATGCACATCACAGACCTGATTTTTACATCATTTTCCTTCCCTTCAGACTACAGACCACCCCACCATCTCTGACTTTACATTAGAAACACAGGTATCATCAGTTTAAGCAGTACCAGGCTACGAGAGAAATGCAAATACACACTTTCTTATTTAAGGGATTAATACAAGTTTTATAAATAGAAATTGGGAGCAATTTCCCACCCCATAATAACATATATACAAACACACTAACTTCCTATTTATACTGCCTGAAAACTCCTTCTAAAGCTTTTATCACAGATTAGGGAAATAATTGTGATATTAGTAACCAACTCGACCACAAGAACGCAAACAGTGTGGTCTTTTCTAAAATCAGACCTATACACCACCATATTCTGAACTTCAAACACATCACCAAAAGCTTTATAAACGTGGTCTTCAGAATCAATGCAAACTATTGTACAACAAATCAACTGCAACACTTCCTTCATTTGATCTTAACAAGTATCCTGAATGTGTCATCTGCATATTGTCCTTCAGTCCCTTATCAATCTCTTTGCAGGATGTAAGGTAAAATCCATTTATATACCTTGTGAAATGTGGTACTCTCATCCATTTAGTGATCTAAAATACTACCTGAAAGACATTAATCTGAACTATTCAGGAGAGCCTATCTGAGGATATGCAGCAAATTGGTCTGTATTATGGAAAATGATTACAAAGCTCCTGAAGGTAGAGCACCTGATTGCAGGCTTCAGGGAGCAGTACTTAGGCCTTCCTGTGATTGTTCCAAAGCATCACCTATGAAAAACAGAGAAACTCCTAGATGTAAATATAGTGCAAAGCCTTCAGTGTCTTGTCATTAAATGTGTACACACCAAGACAACATTTACGAGAATAAGACACCAAGTGCTGCCTCCATCCAGCCTCAGCAGATGGATGCATATCCTCTTGCACCTGCCTCTCAGACCCTCTCTGTACAGAGCTACTCCTAAAACTAAACCAACTTTTTAATAAGCCAGGAGTAAGATATAGTATTGAAAGTGAACAGTTTATAAGGCAATGCTCTGCTTAGATCAATGCTAATGCACAAAGCAACATGGAGTTCACTACAGAAATAAATTGGAAACTTTTTGTTTTAATTTCACTTCAATTCTAAAGTTCCCTTTAGGCTGCCATTCAGGATAAGATACCATAAGCCTGGACTTGTATTTTCTTACCTTTTCAAGATTTAAAAAGCTACAGCTGCATTTATGGTTTATTTAGATGGAGGTAGCTCATTCTGAAAGCAAATTAAGAATTCAGAAATATACTTTCAAAATAGCTTTTTTAAAAAGCTATCAAGATTTAGAACCAAAGTGTTGGGCATTTGGTTGTATACTGAGGAGTGGAAAAGCTCATGCCACTGTGTACCTACTTTTCTATTTGTCGTACAAATTCTTTCATCTGTTAAAGATTTTAAGGAACTACTTTTATTGTAATAACCTATGAATTAAAAAAAAAAAAAAAATCTAAAAAAGACACAGGCTGTATTTGTGTAGGGTTTCCTTTTCCTTTAAACCACCATAGCACAGTCGTGTCTCACAGCACCAGCCCTTTCTCCTGTGTCACTCTAGCTGCTCGCTGGAATAAATTCTAGAATAAATGCCTGTTAGTCCTGAAGACATTAAATGCAGTATTAGAGAATGTGAAATCATGCACGGATCTAACCCTGAGATCATTCAGCTATTCCTTTTTAGTACCAACACTGCCACTCATGACATGTTAATCATTCATTAGCCATGGATGTGCACCCAACCTTAACTCCTTCCCAGCTAGCCACAAGCTCTACCTCAGTCTTTTTATTTATTTTAATTCTTCCTCTTTTTGAGCTTTATCTTTTCTTTGTTGATCTATCTCTTCTCCCATTTCTTGTAAGCACCTGGCTTTTCGTCCATGTATCTTTCAAGCAGCTATTAAATTTCCTAAGTTTGGAATTAATCCTTGTAAAAACATCTCTCCCTTTCTTGTTCTTCATTTTTCAAGTGTTAAAATGTTTCTATTAAAATACCTATAACACAACAAGAAAAAAAAGAATGGCTGGAAGACAAAAATGGAAACAATTTGAACACGTTTTTATTTCTTCATTCTTCTTCAGCAATCACCTTTTCCTAGTGTGACAAAGGCATAAAGATTATCCCAGAAATTTTAAGTGCACCAGACATGCTATGTGACGTGCTGACAGTTGATTTAGAGAACAAAAATAATAAGTGAAAATATTTTCCAATGCCAAGCATAACATTTTCCCATTACTAACTACTTTTTGAAAACACAACAGTCATGTTACATACACACTCACCCAACTCCCTGGCACAATTCTGGTGGCCTAGACCAGATGTCTGAGGTCTGCAGCAAAGAGCAGTTCATGTTTTGTTGTATGTTCTTACCCTGTATAAGTTTCCAACATTTTTCCACTGCTAAGCATGCAGTCAGTTGCTCAGAGTATCCTGCATCATCTGCCACTGCTAGACATCTTCTCCATCATTATTCACCTCACATTCTGTGATATTTCAATTCTAATTTCTTACAGTGAAACTGAAATACCCAGGCCATGACACAGCTACATGTAGCCATATTTGGGTCTCTTCAGGAAAACATACACTGAAGAAAGACTATCATGGTATGGCAGTGAAGGGAGCCATACCAAAACCACCAAGCAAAATCAGAGTGGTTTTTGTGCTCAAAAACCTTCTGAAACCAGAGGGGCAATGAGATCAGTATCTCTGTTTTTGACACATGTTGCAATTAGTCTTAAACTTTGGTTATTAACACAGCATATGACTTTTATGACAAGGGATGTCATCCATATACACAGGAACAAAGAGGCTGATCCATGTGGAGTAGGAAAAAAGACCACAAAAAATGAAGCACAAAAAAGACTATTGTACTCACTGTAGGGAATCCTGGGTGAAATACTTAAAGGAAGTGCCTCCTAGGAGGTCAAAATTGAAAAACGTAGTTGTATTTTTCACCTATGTAATCCTCCTCTCTGAGGAGAGAAAGAAATGTCAACTCCTATCAACCAAACTTGCTTTTATGGACACTCTAGCAGATAGCAGCAGTTTAAGTAGGATCTCTCCCTTTTGAGTTTTTAAAAGTCTGGACACCAAAAAGGCCTAGATTAGGGCCTCCTTGTGCTTAGTGACTAAAAACACAAAGCATCTTTGACCCAAGTAGTTTCAAACGCTTCAGAAGAAAGCACAAAAATAGGTTATGAAGAAAAATGACATTATGTGAATGTGCAAAGCTTTATTCCAGCCCTCTCAACATATGACTCTTATTTTAAATACAACACAAAACCAAAAAAGCAACTCTGTGATCCAACAAGATATTCATAACTCAGGCACTCAACGAAAAGTACAAGAGGTTAAACCCTCTTTGCACAGTATGGATGTAAAGTGTTGGGAGCTATAGCTCTGTGAACTGATAAAAAACAAAAAGTGTTACTTGTGTCAGTTATGCTATAAAATAGGTTATGGTCCTATCTATCAGATGACAGAGTGGTAACACCATGGGTGTAATTAGCATTGACTGACAACTCTGGCCCAAGCTCAAGAGATGTAAAAAAATAAATGAGCATAACATATCAACTCCTTGCCATCCACATTCCTATTTCCAACAGAAATATTAGTAGGAGGCTGTGGGGAAATCTAAACTACACCTAATTTGAGACTGAAAGCCTTTGTTCTCAAAGCGTTGTTTTGTTTATCCTGTACTTGGCACACATGAGTGAAAATTAACCAGGTGAGAGTAACTCCATCTAAAAATATACAGATCAGATATTTAAAATACAAATAATCTTTTTTTTCTGAATTCAGACATATTAATATATGTTTGCTGCATGATTAAATCAAATATTAAATTAAATCTTAAATTTGTTAATAACTAATTGAAGAATTTAAAGAGTGACAGGTGTTATAAAATTTGACAGCTGTAACTATAGAGCACCCCACACATTGCAGTGAGGCACCCAGCTAACAGCATGGACAAGAGACTAAGAGGCCTTCTGACTGGGACACCAGCAAGGAGTATCTCAGGAGTAACCTACTCTAGCAACCCCTTGTTCTCTCTACCCAAATATCTGCAAGTAAGAATGAAACTAGTAAGGAGCAAACAAAAATATCCGCTGCTTTCCAATCTTAAACCAAACATAAAGTAATTGCATTGCATGAAATGTGGAAATAATTATCTGCGTGTTCCAAGGGAATATAAAGTTAACCCACACAGCTGTGAACTGAGCTCAGTTTGGGTAGGAACTGCCTGAAATACCATGAAACTATTTTACTTTCAAAATAGAACTGTTTTCTCAGATCTTTGTCCTTTATATTTCACTACAGGTTCAAAAATTTCTTCTAGCATTTATTGGTTTTGTTTTTAGCTATTCCAAACAATTTCTTTCCCTTTTGCCCTGCAATTTTTTTATTTACACCTTCTTTCTTCTCTTCCCAGTTTTTACAAGATTTCTCATTCTTCCGTGTTTCCTCATTTTTATCCTTTGCTTATTCTTCATCCTTCAAGTTCTAGTCAAAAGAAAGATTACTACCAGGACATACTGCACCTAAGTATTCCCACTGCCCCCCAGGAATAAACCAAGTAAAACCTTTATCTGCGTGTCATACAGAAATCCCTGCTTTCCTGGGAGTGTCTGCTATACATTTGATCCCTCCATTCTACCACTTACTATAGAAAGATTTAGAAAAGAATTCATTTGCCTCCAAACTCTACTCACACCCTAATTATTACATGTAATATTAATATTTAATATACTAATTGCAGAAATATGTAAATGTTTGTTTCATGGTTATAAAATTACTAGTACTTTTCCCTCTCTTCCTGCTTCCTCTGTCTCCTGTTCAAATCAGCTCTAATCAAATTTAAAGTGGGAAATACTGCTCTGCTGCATATGGGAGAATATTTAAACCTTCTATTTCCATAATAATTTCATTTAGTTTTTCAGGTAGAAGTAGTTTTTCCTGACTTTCCACATCCAACCTTAATCCCTATTCACCACAAGATAAGAAAATGTTGTTACACCATAACTAGCTCAGGCATCAACATATACTTATCCCAACAGATACAATATGAGCATTAACAAAACAGGTTATTACCCTATTAAAATTTATGACGTGTCCACTCTTGTACCAAACATAAACCAGGCAAGAAAAGAATGGCAATAAAAAAGAGGAAGAATATAAAAATTCAAGTTATTAATATCTCACACGTATTTAACATTTGGCTTGCTTCTCTGTTTATCCATTACACATTTAAGCCTAGAAGTGAAATTTCATGCTGAAATTATTCACACAACTAGCAGTTATGAATTTGATCTTACAGTGAAGTCAACTAGGCTGATGTAAAGCCTCAAATACACAAAAATCGAGAAGGACAAAATAATTATGCTAACAGATTGCATGAAGTTTGAGGATCTGCAATATTTTCTGCAAGGACAAGAAACATACTTTTTTCCTCCAAATTATGTTCTTTTCATTTGGCAAGAACATATGCCCACTGCCTCCCCCCTAATTTTTCTTATCTATTATGACAAAAGTGAAACCAAACCAACTTTATTTATCGACCACAGGCAATACTGCTTCCTGGAACATCCTAAAGTCAAAGAGTAGCACTGAAAATATCACAGGCTGGCAGTATGGAGCAAATACATGTAAATACTTCCTAAATGCAATTCTACCCAAAATCACAAGTGATTTAATTTTGTTTAATCATAAAAATCATCATCACATCATCATTGTATAAGAGCCAATGTCTTCTGAGCGGTCACTGCACTGACTTAGGAAGCTCAAGTTCAATTCCACATGCAAAACCCCAAGTGTTGGGGGACCCTGGGCCAATCATTTCTCTCTCCATTTCCACTACCACACACTGTTAACCTTCACTGCTTCAGCCTAAGGAGTTTGCTGGCTTAACTCCTTTCATAAAGGTCTTCTATTCTCAGCTGAATTTCCAGACATAACTGCAGGAAAAGGAATTCTAGTATTAATACTAATCGCACCTATAGATTCAGCTGGAGTCTGACAACTGCAGGAACTATGCACACGCAGCCAAAAAAAGGTTTGTTTGGATACAACAGAGCCAGTTAACATTTCAAATCTGGAGACCACAATGTCATAATATTTTTCTAAGTAAAACACAAACACTGCTAAAACTGAAACATTTGAGAAGATAAAACACAAAATACATAAACAAGTAAGAGGAAGCAGGCAATGAGCTGAGCTAAGCCCTGGAACTATGCTTCAACTAAAGGTTTTCTTTACATTTCCTTTGACCGATACCTGCATCCCACTTCCATGCTGTTTTAAAAATGCCTAAGCTTCTACTAGTTACCATTTTCTAACCACTGCAAATTGCTGTTATGAATTAGTGTCTCTCCTTTACTTTTGTTTTAAGCTAAGCATTACATGAAGCTCAACTCCAGTATCCAAGTGCAGCCAACACAACTTCCAGACAGGTTGTCCCTGGTAGCCACTCAGAAGTAAAACCTTCCCACAGCTGTCCAGCAATACAGCCTCTTTGCCAGCTGCAGTTGTGTGTGCAATTTTTCCCCTTCCAAACACAAAGATGTGTAGAAACATTAAGTAGTTGCTCTTACATTCAAAGACCGATGAATTACAGATAATTCTGTTTAAGTAAAGCTTAATTTTCTACTTTTGCAGCTAGCAAGCATTAGCTCTAAACCAGGACAATAACAGAGACCACCATGTGACCGATGCACTCTCCTTTCTCTGCTCTCCTATTCCAAACATGTCTTTGCCATTAAAAAACAGAATAAAATTGTAATGCAGTGACTTACTTGGGTTGGGACAAGTACTGGAGGATAAGCTAGCTTGTGATGTCTGTACATCCAGAATGAAATGAGCACAATCACTGCAATTCCCATTATAGGCACCAATGAATAAAGCAAGGTATTGAACAGAGGTGGCTTCGGTGTCACAGGATTGGAAGTTGCTGGGGATTAAGAAGAAAAGGACAGGTTTTAAGAAACAAAAATCATCCAATGCTTGAAATGCCTAGCATCCTGGTTTCCTAAAAATTCTTATGCTCAGCACAACAGGTTAACAATAGTGCAGTAAGTAGAACACTAATAAAAGCAGACACATAAAGGCAGCATTTTGGAAAGCATTTAGATCCCCAGATTTACACATAAGGATATCTAACTTTTCTGTGCTTCTCAGCTCTGACTATCTACAGAGTTTCAGATGTGTTTCTATTTTTAAGATTGTAAGAATGCCATCACCTAATGAATGAAAGAAGAATCAATGCAAACCTTTAGTCTTTGGAATGTATACAGTAAGATATCATTATTAAGTAGAACAGGCCAAAAATAATCTGCCAATGTTTCTATGCACAGTTGATTTGCTGAACGTTAAAGCTCTCCAGCTGAAGACACTTCCACAGGACCTCCAAAAACGCTCCAGAGAAGTCCTGCTTCTGAAGCAACTGGTGCAGGGGGCAGTCACAGACCCCAGGGCAAGAGGTTTCATGAGAGTGAAGAAGAATGTCAATTACTGCCTTAGAAGTGTCACTGACGAAAAAAAGGACAAGAACATCTCCTGGGTCAACAAAGGCTATTTTACTCTCATAGAAAATGTTATTTAATTTCATAAACAACTTCCTCTGGCTATTTGGTACACAAGACATTTGCTGGTTTCAGTTTAGTTATTAACATTATTCAGTTTTCCAGCAAAGATTAGATCCTTCACTGGAAGAAGATATGCAAGAATAATCAAATCATCTTTTAGTTATTGTTTTTTAAAACAATTATTTGTTAAGTCTGGCTATCTGATGTTCTTCGTAACCTGGGAGGAAATTCTCTCTCCTTGTTTAAAGGTTACTGTGTCAATTTACAAAGAAACTCAGAGGTCCAATTAAAGAAATAGTGACAGTATTGTTTAAAAAAGGGGAGCATTCATAGGCTGGTGTATGCATATAAGGATTATCTCTCCTTCTCACCCGTAGAAAAGAGCTGAAATACCCTTTACCAATTGCAATTACTTCTAGTATAGAGACCTCTCTAAACAAAAAAAACCCAACTGGCTATTTTCTAATCTCTCCAAATGAATGCATGCAGAGCACCTGGGAATCAGAAACTTTCTGGCAGGAAAATCTGACCAGAACAGTTTGAAAAGTCTTATCTCGTGAACAGTATTTCAGTATTTCTGAACTCTGCTGAGCAGTTCTTCATCAGTGTGTCAGGGTGACTTACGTTGGGTGACCTCCATCTCTGGAAAATAGAAGAAGCGTTCATTGCACATGTTGCCTTCACAGCAACAGAAAAACACTTCAGGGCTGTCTTTCTTCTCTATGCAATCACTCCTAGGAAAGATAATTTAAAAAAACCCTTATGAATCCTAAATTGGAGGGGTTTTGTTCAAGAGAAAACATGATCATACTTTAAATTTTACGTGAACTTCAGTAAATCATCCAGGATAACATACTACCCAAACAAGAGTTAAATCTGAAGAAAAAAATTTCATCCATTACTTTATACTGTAATTAATCATCATTAAAACTGAAACAGCCTCTACTTTCAATTTTACAAAGTTAAAAAAAACCACCAACAGGATGCCTTGCAAAAGCTGACAAGAATAGTGAAGAACAGTTCACAATCTAGATTTAAACAAATCAAACCACTAGTGTTTAACCATAAAATCACAGTACAAGGGTACATCAGAAGACCAGAGGGAACGAGAAGTTTCAATGTTTTACTTTTAGAAAAAAAGGTAAGATTACTATTATTTCCCCTGCCTACATTATGCCCAGGGATAGGGTTTATTTCACTCAGTGAATTAACCGCAGGAAAGCAGTTCTATTAAAAAATAAGCTGCAACCATTCAAGTCAGGAAAGAAAAACAGGAGCCACGTAGGAGACAACTTGCCAGCAGAAAGAATAGAACTTGAAAATGCTGCAGAAATGGGTGAGGATTTTAAATACAGCTGAAGACTGTCAAAAAAGTTTTGGATCCATCTTCAAAATGAGGTTATTTTATAGAACTGGCTATTATAATTACACTGTACTGTATCTTCCATAAAACATTTATTCTTTGATGTTCTTAATCTGCTGTTCAGGGTTCATGATACAGTAACTCCCTGTTTAGTAAACTACTCTTCACTCCCAGAGATAAGATTTTGTTTAATGGCTCCTTCAGACAAACAGGGCAGCATGCATTCTTATGACAAGTTACAGTTAATGAGGCCTTACAGCCAGATGAATTTTTACTCAGTTCTCAACTATTTCCTTAACATCCTTCCTCCATTTTATCTCTTCTTGCAATATAGTGTTCTTGTTCAAGGGAGAATATAGTACCAAGGTTTTTTAGACTGCTTACAGATGTGTGTGGAACTAGCAGGACAATTATGCTGCAGAACCTATTTCTTTTTCTGAATTGAAAAACTCAGTTTCCATCCTAGAAGTTAAACACTTAGAAACTGCAATACCCCCACTTCTTCTGCAAAGCCACAAGAAAGAATGGAGTAAAAAAAACAGAAACCAACCTACCAAAAACCCCGAAGTGCCTTCCCATCCTGAGTGACTTAAAGTTACTAGATATTAGTAGCAACAAATAAGATTTCTTTAAAATCATCCTTTGCCTTCCAGCATAGCTGAATTTCAACCCTGCTGTGCAAGCAAGCTTGCAGATGCTTTGCTGCTACACTGAGAAACAGACAAATCAGAACTAATACCCACTTAGCTTTAAACTGTCATTAAAGGAGAAAACATCCTGGTGTGTGTGTGAACTTTATTTGGTAGAAATTACTAAACTAATTACTTCTATTAATTCAACATTTAAGAAAAAAAAAATTTCTAAAATATCACTAAAAATAATGCCTAAATACATTGTCATGAATATCTAGTACGTATTTATTTTCTTAATTCTCTCCGTTTTCAAACAAAAGCTATTTTGGTCAACTAAAATTTAGTACTTAAAGAACTATAATACCATTTCTTAAGAGAGTCATGACCCTTATTCAGCCAATATCTAACAACCCCCAAGTCCTGCTGTTACTGCTCATGGGTACTTGCTAGACCATCTGTTATAAAAAAAAAATGACTGGAATTTCAGGATATTCAGTGTCTCTTAGAGCTGCCACTGAGCTGAGCTTTTTAATAAACTAGCAAAATAATTCCACATTTAAGGAAAGCACAATGTGCTGAACTTCCTACTCCAAAGACTTTGGAAAAGTGAACTATTGAATTTTGCATTCTGGTTTCACTATCTTTGCATTGCTTGGCAATAACAAATGATAAGAAAATCTATTACTAAAAGCTAAAAAAGAACGGTATTTTTAATACATAGCAAGTAAATAAGAGCAGGTAAAACATACTATTCTGCAAACAAGACAAAGCATTTAGATCAAGTCAGGTCCCCAAGCAGAGGTGAGCAAAAAAAGCCACGTGTATACACACATTTCTGAAAGCCAGCTCACTATTTAGACTGACAATCATAATTTGTCTCAAGTTCTGTTTGCAGAGGGGAGGTTGTATAAATCACGGCCAGGCAAATTAGCTTCAAATTAGAAATAAATTGAAAATGGATAAGAAAACTCACTCACCTGTCATAACAATTGATGTCATCTAGCCAGCAACCTTGCTTCACAATTTCAATTGATCCAGAAATATTCTTCCATGTAGCAAAACAGTGTCGTCTTTTATCTTTATCACCGTAACACGGTTCAATACCGCTGCGATTTGTTTTATCTTTTTCCCAGTTAGCGTTGTAGTAGATACACTCCTGTGTTTCTGATCTGCCAAGTATGGCACCTATCAGGAATGAAAAATAAATCACAATCAAGGGGCATTCTGAAGGATGAGACATGAGAAGAGTAGAAACCAGGGTGTACTAAAGTATCGTACACTACTTGCATCAAGATACCCTCTCCCCTCTTTGTTTTTTAAGAAAGAAAGAAAACATTCAAAGTTCACAAGCACTCCCAGTAAGTGTTGAAACATAAAACAAAGATCTTCTGTTAAGTCAAAGAGTGACTTGGATAGCTTATCAAGATTTGAAGGCATAAAGAACAAGTTTGTGCAATACTTTTCCCCGAAGAGCAATATAGCAAAGAAAATCTAAAATACTGAACAGTAAAGATCTAGTTATAACATGAGCCAAACAAGGAGTTTTAGCTAGCAGACTTTATCAAAAGGCATTTTTGTCTCTTATGTTGCTACACGTGCCAAAAAAAAAAAAAAGCAAAAAAAAAGCAGTTGGTACATGTTAGAAGCCTAAACCCAATTAATCAACTAATATTTAAACCATCAACATTTTTTTCCCCTAGTTTTGTGTCTGTGACGTAGCTTATTCACACAAAGCACCAAAGGGTAAGACACACTGTGCTAAAACCGTATCTTCCATGTCATTCTGATTTGTCAACTGAACAACAAGAATTGAGACCCAGAGGTATAAGGCTATGGTCCCTAAGCCCCAAGCACAGCACTTGCTTCTAGCTGCCTGGTCCCACCTTGTTGACCACTCAAAATATAAAAGACTATCATAAGTCCATAAGCAAGTGCTTCTGCTCTCAGAAGGCCCAGGGGTTCGGCTCCCTTCCCACAGAAGGTGCCTGACATATGCAGTGGGATCAACAAAAAAAAGCCAGGTGGTGTCTGGAAGCCAAAGCACTGATGTGGTCTCTATGACTCATGCTGGTGAACCAGAACAGACCAGCAGACTTGCTAACCTACCCTGAGAGCAGGTGATTTTTTTTTTTTCTTTGTCATCTCAGTGTTCTTGAAAATAAAAGCTTTTGAACTTTTGAATTTCATTTTCTCTACTGACAACCTACAGAAAACTACAGCAAATACTAACAGGCTGAAGCACCTCAAAGCAAAGCTAACAGTTAATGTGACATGAAGCACCACTCTGGTTTGTGCAAAGGTAAAGGGCTGTCAGGATGCAAAACTTCTAACAAAAAGACTGGAAGGTAGGAATAACTGGCTTTTACTTCTGATTTTATCTTGTCAAATACTGCCAAGAGTGTGTCATTAATCTTCATGCAAGCTTCATTGTTTAACATGAAATAAAAACATGGAAAATCAGAGAGGGAGATGGAGGAGCTAGAGTCAGAGGACTGCAAAATTGAGGGAGGGTCAGGAGGATGACAAAGCACTTTTACTTTGCCTGTGCATCCATCTGATATTTAAGAGAGACAGGTATATTAGACATTGTGCTGAAGATCAGATTTAAACAGAAAAGGTCTTCCTTAGCAGTCAGTTTCATACATATTTATTTGTATCACTCTCTACCTCCTTTATTCATAGATACAATAATTTTGATACCCATATACTTCTCATTCTCCTACACCAGTGTTACAAGCAGAGCAGCTATATCCCTGGTGTCTTTTCTGGGATGGAGTCTTTGTCACCCAGGCACTCCACCCAACAGGAGGTGAGGGTCAGGGTGGCTGGTACATTGGTCAAGGCTTCCGTCACATAACATCTTCTCAAACACACACAATTGACAGTAAGGTTGTTTTTCTCAGTCAACAGACCTGACTGCACAGGGACCCAAAGAGCTGCACCTCTCGGGGTGACGAGGCTGATTTCATACTGGGAATTGCTGCAGCTCCCTTGAAGTGCAGCAGTGGATGTCAGAGCAGAGCGCAGCACTGACCATCCTGGGCATCCCACATTGCCACCTTCAGAAACTTCTGACTTTGACGCATTCCCAAAATAGGCAGCGATGCTGCTTACGCTTCTTGGGAAAGAGCCTGGATGTTCAATGGGAGACATGCACTAGCCAGCTGGTAACACTGCGAGATGCAGCATGTTAACTATTATATTCTTTGTGCTGCAATGGCCTGACCTTTACAACTCCCAGCTATGGCAAGAAACAGATGAGGCAACAGATTGAACAATTTGGTTCTGTCAGTGCAATAAAGCAGAAGTCCTGGATTTATCTTGTACGTGCCATTCCTTTTCTTCTGCTGCCAAGCCTAGCTTTGAAGGACCATAGACAAGTGAAAATTTATAAAATTGAGAAACTACAGTATAATAAACTTTGCACAAATATTCTCCATATACATATTTTAGCCATAGTCAGGCCTTCTTATTTATTAATGCTCCAAATCAGTTTAACCTATCAAGCTCATCAGCAATCACACTGCTGGTTCAGTGACTTCGGATCTAACTGGAGCAACTAATCACAATATCTTCTGTTGGGGCTGAGCAGACATTTGCAATAGGACTAGCCAGATTAAACTGATGTATGGACATACCAGGACAATCTCAGATTAACCTTTTTGAAGTAGAAAAGCAGGAATGTAGTGGGAGCAAGACAAGAGAGGGGGAACCAACAAAGAAGGCAGACCTGAGCCCACTGCACAAAGGAAGCATCTGCTTAGAACCAGCTCTGCCACCCCTACCACAGGAATCCAACTCTGAAGGAGAGAAGGGGAATTGGCATTTACAATAAAAGCAAATTTATTTGGGTCTCAGTTTAGGCAGAGTGTGTCTATAATGAAACTCCTATACCCATTTTGCATGCTCACAAACTGTTTTCACAGGAAATTATCAGGCCTCAGAAAACCTCATACTGAATCTCAAAAGGCAAAATGTCACTGCTGAAAGAAGCCATCAGCAAAGCATCAGCAGTATCTGATGGACTGAACTATAGTCTGAAAGCTTCTGAGAGGAAAACACATTGAAAAAAGCAAAGAATATTCAAGTATATAATAGAGTTTAGTTTCGGCATGTTAAGAGAGATCACATTCAATATATGCTGTTATCATATTGCAGTATGTGTGCTGTTGTATCACTATACATTTGTGTTCATCCACAACAGCTGCAGTAAGAAAAGAAAACCAACATTTGCTAGTGAACTTCTGAACTGCTGTTAATACAGGATACACTGTAATTGTTAGCAGTACAGAAAGCAATTTTATTAGCATGCACATGTGCAGTCTGGAAAACCTCACCTTAGGAAGAATTTGAAAGACTCGCTACCATTTTTTTTTTCAAGCAGAAAGATTATATGAACTGAGGAAAAAAAAAATAATCTATTTTTTTTTTAATTAAAAAGGAGTAAAAAAGAAAATCTATGCATAGCTGAGAAGTATACTAACACAAGGCTAACTTAGAAAGGGATTACTGAAAACAGATTCTGAATTAAGTATGAGTTCACTATTACATGTACCTCTATATTACACTCAGAGGGGAAAAAAAAGTGTGATGCCAGCTTCTAGGATTTTATCATCTAGCTTTAAACCTCAAAACTGAGCAACACAGCCACATTGGTCTGTAATGTGGGAATGGTTTCATGGCATTTTAATTAAAAAGTCTGAAATGTGCTCATGATATTTTCCCTCATTTTCTGATAAGACTTCAAAACAGAGCCCCCTCCCCTACCCTGTCCTTAAATACTGCTTTTGCAGCATACTTTGTTGGTGATACTACATAAATACAAAAAGGCCTCCAGTAAAAGTGAAGATAAATCTGTGACTCCTCACTGATTTATGAAATCTAGCACATTTTTGTAAGCTGAAGGCATGAAAACTGGTGAAAAGACTACAAAGGTTAGTTTGATGGCCCAGATATCTAAAACATCAGCGTGGAAAAAACCCACAGGTCTTCTGAAAGCCAGTCTGTGCATGTAGATTGCTCTAATGGGTGCTCCCAATGTGTACCTAACACATCCTTAACTAGAAAGGAACTAAAAATAAAATAGCAATCTTATTCTAGCACCAGACAGAACTACAGACTTCCATCTCATAGGTTTCTGAGATGCTAACAGCAACACCCAAGTTTGGAAAGAAATCACATCTGTGTTTTCTAGCTGCATAACCCACCCAGACTGTACTTGACATAACACTGTACTTGAACTTAATTCTATTATAAGCACTAAGGACAGTACTGGTAAGGATTTACAGGCAGGAATACTTATGTGATAGAAAAAAGCTTCTCTCCTTTTCCTGTTGCCTAGAAAGAATAGTATATAAAAGAGTGAAAGGGTGAAATTCACCCTGGTAGCTACCTAGCCTTATTGTAGAAAGGCTACTTGAATTGTGTTATGTTTGAGATTAATTCGAACTCAATCTGAGCACCAAGACCCCCAAACACACAGAAATGGAGCAGTTTAGTAGAATAAACCAGCTGAGCAGAACGGCCTGAAGCACCACAGGGTCTGGAACTTACTCAGCAGACAGAACAGCCCATTCACTATCAAGATCTGAACTGTAACGTGATGTTTAGGGGAACAAACAAAGGACAGAAAATGTGGCATAGCTAGAAATAGAATATTGAAAAACTTCCAGTTATTGTCCAGGTATCTTTTTCAAGTACTTGTTATTCTATTTGATTCCATAGTGACCTCATACACACTTTCTAGACTCACAAATACATTTAAGAACAGACTACAAATATATTCTGAACAGGCCCAGCTTTGATGTTTCCCCAGGCCGGAAGTGGGTTATTATCATTCTTTATTTTTTCTGATAACCCCCAAGAGGATGTTTCTTAAAAGCAAAATAAAGAGGCTGTTTTCAACCTTATAAAGCAAATTGAGTTACAACAGAAAAGACCTATTCGTCCTCCTTATCCATTCCAACATGTCCCAAAATGTATTTCATTGATCTTTAGACAAGTATTAGTCCAATTATCATTGTTCTCAATGTTTGCAGATGAAACAAGGACTGTACTTGGTACAAACTGAGGCAAAGTACGTTCATTAAATCCAAACACAACAGCAATTAACTTAAGCAAGGCAAGAATCAAGGAGAAGATAAACAAGCCAGTAAAGTAACAAATCACCTGAACTGTGGTCACCCTGCCTCATACAGAAGATGCTTATCTTTTCAGACTAGAGTTTCTCATTATCATTCTCCTTTCCAGCATGCTCCGCCAAGCCTGCACTGTAGTCAATAAAAAAGTGATTGGGGAAGAATGGAGAAATGCCACCAAAGTGGGACCTTTGCACAGAAGTCTGCAAGACTTAATAGCTTTTAGAAGGCTAAAAGGTTAACCTGAAAAACATAAAGATTGACCCAATGTTCTAAAAGGCTTGTTTCTCTTCATAAAATAACATTAAAAAAAAATTAGATTGCAACTCAACATGGGTCCTACAGTAAACTTGGAACTTGTATCTTTTGTGTAACTGTATATACCCTACTGGCACTACACTGTCTTAAGCACACAGGCTCCTAAAGAAGGTGGAAACACTGGAGGATGGTGTCACCTACAAATAAGAAATACAACTGAGAAAGACAGAGGGGCAAATTATACACTTCACTGCTGTACAGTTAACAACTCCTTGCAACCCCTTGTTTGTTGGACAAATGGCAACAAGAAAACACTTTTCTACTAGAAATGTGGCTTTTGGATTTAGAGGTATCAATATGGAAGCTAATTTAAAATAACAAGTCAGCTACTATAACTTTGTTATTATATATCTATCTTTTCTTATTTAAAACAACTATAATGAGTGTGAATACCAATTTTACACAGGACAAATACATGGAACCATTCACCTGCTTCTGAAGTTAAGACAACACAACATGCTGAACATCCAAGACAGAAGAAACTCGTGACTGCCTATGCAAAAGTGGCCAACTTGACCTTCTGCAAGCTTCAGTAATTAGCCACATTGAAGAAACCCATGAATCTATAAAGCTGTGAACTCATTCTGACAACCTCTCCAAAAGAATATTTGAGAGAGACTATTAAACATTTTATTGATTTAAACAAAGAGCTACAGTATTCAGAGATCTCCGATTTTAGAAATGCTGGTGGCAGAACTCATGGAAAGCATCTTTAAAGGGTGAAGCCAAAAGATTTCATACAGAATTTCTACCTTGCCCTTCCAAATATCTTAAGACTGGATTTAAGGAAGTGGGGGGAAAAAAGCAGACCCCTGGTGTCCAAGTTTCCAAAATAATTTCAGAGCAAACACATGGCAGAAAATGGAGAAAAGGGCTCAGGTGACAGCTGTGTTCCTTAGATAGAAATAAGGTGCCAGAAATGGTACTACTGGTATCTATAGCATCAGCTGGTTACCTCTGAAATAAAGTTTATCATCCCCTAGGAATCACTACAAATTTCAAGCTAAGCTAAGTGCTGCTTTTCACACTTCCTGACTTCAAGGGAACACACTAAAACACAGGCTGATGTTTCAAGTTCAAATATACCATTTCTGTCACAGTGAGGAGTGAGCAGCATTAAACAGTAAAGCTCTCTCATCTACTGTCTAATAATTTTATAGGGGAAAGAAGCTTGAAAGATTTCATAAGTTGTTTGGTTTCTTGATGCACAGCCTTGGGGCCACACTCATCTCATACATGCTGGTAGCTTTTATAAAGGTTACTGGTCAAACATCCCCTCCCTAACACAATAGAGAAGGTTTTACAAGATGGTAAAGATGACAAGTAACACAGAGCTCAATGTTTACCAGGAAAGTTTAAATTCTACAAGATTCAGAGGCAGAAAAAAAGAGACCAGGATCAAACAGGCACTTACGACATACACACAGTTTCCAATTAGGATTACACTCCTCTCCCCAGCACAAAACCCCAAACACAAATAAAAAAAAAAATATATCAATTCCTATAGAAAATAATCACAGTGGCTGACCTCAAAGAAACAGCTGCCTCAAGTCAGCCAAGATTAAAAAGGAGGCAAGAAAAAGGCACAGTTGAAAGGGACAATCCTCAAACAAAAACTCAATTCAATTTCTGAAATTAAAAACTTGAAAACTGAGGTTCTGCTGTACCCTGCCGGCATCATCTGCCACTGTCTCTGGATGATGTTCACCTAAGGCAGCTGCTTCTGAAGCAGCTGGAGATGCTTTCCCACAGCACATATACCAGAAACACCATTTCCACAGAGTCCTAGAATGCTATTTTTAAACTAACAAAGTCAGGCACTCCACTGGTAGCCATACTCCCAGCCTAAAGCCTAAATAAACCACCCAAGGATATCAAAACTAGGAAGATATGAATCGTTTTGAAGGATGACTATCATGCTTGGTGGTGGCAACCAGCAGAACTTCTATTCTGAGGCCTGACAGTGAGTTTCCCAGCAATGATCTCAGATACCTGTCATAATTGTTCATCTGATTTGAGTCCCAAAGCAAGTGGGATCCTGCCATGCTTTGCTGCCAGGGCACAAGCTGCTGCACCACAGACAGGAGCAGATTCAATGTAGGTTCCTTTCATTGCAAGAGCCTGCACATCCAGTCAAAGCCTCTAACCAAGTGTCAATGTGGAAGGCAGCTCAGGAGATAAAATTTGTCCACTTCCCACCTTTCTCAGAGCACTACCTCAATACCGCCTGCCTGTCAATCTCTCTGGAATTTCTAATAAAAATGATCCTTTTTCAGAGTGGTATTTCCAGAAGTTTTCTGAGCTAAGGAACTGTGTAAGAACTTCCCAACTGTGAATTATGAAACATTAAGAACTTTCTAAAATGGAAGTTTGAAATTCCTGCAACCTCATGGAGATGAGAAATTTGAAAATATTAATCACTTAAAAAACGTAAGAGTTTCACTGGAATTTGTCTTAAAATTTCCTTATCTGTTTAGACTGTAAGACAGACAAGATCAGTAAATGAAATTTTCTCCAACTCTTTTAGTGTACTATTTCATGCATCTTCCAGAATTGTGTTTAATATGATCAACATCAACATGTCACCAGTATTTCCCATATAATGAGAAATAAGGAATGTTTCCTCTTCCCTGCAAGGAAAATATATTCCAACCTCTCAAAAAATATGCTCAGAGAAGCTATGTCAGGCTTAAAATTATTACACCTTTTGCCTTCCAAATCAGTCAAGTTCAATGCAAATGTTTGACTGCAAAAAAACCAAACCAAAACAGAACCATACACCAAGTCAAACAAAAACATAGTCAAGAAATTTATGAGACAGGCATCTAATTTCATATTTGATGTTTCCTCCATATGATGCATCCTAACCACACTTCTTTTTCTGCCTTTCAGGACCTTATATAACTTTTTAAGAAAGACAACAAGACCAGCGTGATTCTGTCAAACTCACATCTCAAACATGTTTCCCTGTGGGTGCTGTGTCCCACTCTATGGTACTGCAAGCAAAAACACTACACAGATATCCTTCATTTGCTGATCAAGCTTCTTATTAGGCTAAAATTCTTCATACTTAACTTTTTCCTGTGGTTACAACCAAGATCTTAGCTTCAACATACTTACAACCAGATTTCACCTTTTTTAAAACAAACAAACAAACAAACCAAAACATCAGCTGTATTCTTTTGCTTAAAACTAGCCCAGAAAACTTAGAAACTGCTAAGCTATTTGTGTGGCCTGGCTCAGCCAGCAGCTGACCAGCAGTATAAAGCTGGCTGGGCTGAGAAGTACATACGCACTGACCAGCAGATCCAGACAAGCTACAGCTGCCCTAGTCCAGATGGCAGCTAAACAGTATGAAAGACAGGTTGGTTCCAGATTTGTGTAAACAAAGAGAGGGATTACCTTGGACATGCAGGCAAACAGCAAAAGGTGGCGAGGAAAAAGCAGGATCTAATATTTAGAAGTTCAAGACTTTAAAGGTTCACCCGTTCAACTGAGCTGGAAACCCTTCTTTACTCCTCCCTTATTTTTAACTCTCCAACATATTTACAGAGAATCATCAAGTTTAGACCCAGTCTTGATTTCACATAGTCAATGATCCTACGTTTTCTTTATATTTTTATTCTCCTTTTCATTTCACTACCACATCACAACAGTAGGCCTTTCCAAGTCCATCTTTCTTTCACAGGTTGGCCAGAACTCCATTCAATACTGAAGACATTTCCAAAGACTTGTCTGGTATCAATATTGGTTTTGTTCCCTAGGAAATACTCCTTTAGAAGAATTTTAGGATCACATGCATCACAGCCAAATCACATTAGTAGCTCATGGTATCTGTTATGCTGCAAGACCACAGTTTGAAATACATTTTTAAGTAGTAGTGCAATCAGAAAAGCAGACTCTGCTGTACAGCCTCACAAACAGCTGAACTGGCACAAACAAGTGGAATTAATTCCTTCCTTCAGCCACTAAACTTAAATAAATGTCAAACTGCAGCATTACACATCTGAGTAAATACCTATCATCAGAAAAATGCTAATGTTTTTGACTGCTGAACTCTTTTCCTTAAGCAAAAAAATCAGCATAATCTTGAAGTTTGCTTTATCTGTTTGATTTCCTTTCTACTGTTCAGTCCTATTTCCATAAAATGACAAACATTTTCTTCCTTGAAAGTATTGTAAAATTTCTGTCTTTATGTTCTAAAATTGCTATTGATTTTACTAAAAAAACCCAGCAAAACTGCCTCTCTTCCTCCAGCTCAAGTGGCTGTCACTTGAAATAGATTTTCTATTTGTCCTCTCTCAGGCTACCTTATTTTGCTTGCTCTATCAGACCGTAAATCTGGAGATTATGTAAAAATTCCCATGCACATTGCTTGAATCAACCCCTATTTTTATGGACAAGAATACTGTTGACACGGAAAGCAGATACTCTTCTTGCTTTTAAGCTCCAAAGTCAGATCTCTGCATGTCAAGCTCCCAACACAACAACCACAGGCAGATCAACTGTTTGCCAACCACACTAATCACCTTCAACAAAGACAATCTGGGATGGAATAAGCCTAACAACATTTTTTTATTTGAAAGACACAGTTCCGGATTTATTTTTTAGAGAAAGATCAGGAAAGTCCAGAGTCCAACTATCTTATGCAGTCTTCATTAAGCAAACATTTTCACCATACTCCCAATTTAAATACTAGTATTGCTTTTAACTCCACCATCACCTTGCCACTGCCTAAAGATCCTACACATCAGAGTGAGCTCACACTCAGGAACTGAGAACTGACAGAATTTCACTAAAAATCATTATTACCTAATTACTATATGTAGAAGAAATTCTAATATATCTGACTGCTAAACTGTCAAAAACTTCAGGCATTTCAGTTTTACAACAAGATAAAAAAGCAATGGATCAAAGCAACTTCGTAATATACTTCAGTATTTTTGAAACTCCATTCTTTCTTACTCTTTGTGGAGTCTCATGCAGATTTGCTATTCACTAGTCTTTTTTTTTTTTTTAAATATATTATTAATTTCATCCAATAAAGAAAGACCGACAAGTAAACAAACAAACCCAAAGAGGAAGTATTTTAACACCAAAAGGACAAAAATTTAAGCCAGGACATGACATACTAAAACTTAACTAATTACTTTCTACTTGTGTCAGAGCTTTAAGAAAACTAACTGAAAAATAATATAATTTAAAAGTACTTTAATAAAACTCTTAAAATACTACTAAGCTACATACTGAACAACCAGCACATTTATTATCATTAGACCAGTTAAATGCAGCAACTGCTGCAACATCTGTCTTAAATAAATCAGCACCGACCTAACATGAGAATCAAATCAATACAAAGTAACCCAAGATTGTGGCTTTTCTTTCTCTTACCTGCCTACAAGCACTTACAAGCAGTCTTAATATTTTCATGTTTAGTATTTTCTTAAGGAAAAAAAAGAAAAAAGAAAAATAAAATTACTTTTCTAAGACTGTTTGATGTTCAGCATGGAGAGAAGCAACCAGACATCTGGAAGTATCATCAGAACTCAATGGCAGATGAGCTACTTCCAAATAAATACTACAACAGTTTCTTGTATACAAAACAATAACTACACATGCTCCTCAAGTTCAGCCCTCATAAAATGGCAAAAGAAATATACATCTCTCCAGCAAGATTTCTCAAAAGAAATTCCAAAGTGGATGAAAATTACTATTCATCTTCCACCAGAAAAAATGCTTCTGAATTGCTGTAATTTCACCTGTAGTCTGGAAAATGCAGAAGAGTATGGAATTAGCCCTCTTCTCCCTTACAAGAGTGAATGCCAGTTCAATTCCAGTAATCTGTGCATCATCTCCCTGCTAAAATGCACAAATAAATATATCTGGAAGATCATATATATGTATGTATATAATGAATCGACACAAAATAATTCAGAAAAAATCCAAATAAGCAAATCAACACCAAAACATTATTATTGTGGTTACGTACAAATAACAAAAATTTGATGTCAATCTACAATCAATCACTTAAAAAAAAATAAACCCTGCAAAATACCTCTTAGAACTCAGTATTACTGCTGGAATTGTATCTAAGTATGAATATACTGAAGGCATGTTTTAAAGGCTTTAAATGTCTGAACATTTAACATTTACTATATCAAATTAAATTATCATCCAAGAACCATAGACAAGTTTAGTGAAACTGAAGTAAACAGGACTGTGCTTCACTGTGTGTTTGTTACGGAAAATATTCAAAACCACACAAAAAACTTACTGCTACTGCATTTTTTTGTTTTCAGCAAATCACATGTTTAGTAACACATGATCAAGCTGAACTTTGATACTACATACCCTGATTGTATAGACCACATCTGACATGGTAAAATAAATGGTTCAATTAAGCCAGTTTTGCTTCATTTAATTTTGCTGGAAAGCCTGTAAAATCCATTTGTTACAAAATGTTGTAGAAAATTTCTAGTGTTAACTTTTCAATATGCTAATTTGAAGAATTAAGACAATTTACTACAGTTTCATTAAGAAATTACTCTCAGGAAGCCAAGTCTATATAAGAGCCATACACAGTTCTCAACTACTGAAGTATCTACATTTAAAACAGCAACTCCAGTTCAGCCAGTACATCAAGTATGTACTGGGTGATGATTTTAAAACAGGGGGAATCCAGATCTCCTGTGTGAGACTTGTATTCAAATCCTTTATTTTAATTAGTTTTCCCTGATAGCTATGTCAACATTCATGGAAGATTACAGATCTCCATAATGATAACCATGCTCTAAAATAAAAATATTAATATTTGCTGCAGAAAAGAAAAAAATAAATAGAAAAATAATACAATAAACATCACTACCAAGACATAACAAAACCAAAACAGTTTTTTATCATTGTTAAGGGCTGGAGAAAAAACTGGGTAATGGCAAAGGACAGCACAATACAGAACTTGTTGCCTTCTATAATGGATTTACAAGTGTTTTATGAGAGCTAAGTATTATTTAAATTCTCTTGTTACTTCTCCATCCTTTTTGTATACTTGATAAGTACATGGAGTCATGTTCCCAAACTTGGATTTAAGACACCACTGTGGTATACAAGCTACAAACATTTCATAAACAACTCTAACCAACAGACTTACACAAAGCACTCAGTGGAGGCAACAACAAAAGTTATAATAGAAAATAAACGAAATCTACTTCAATATTTTCCATGTTTTTCAATGTTTTACTGACTGGCATCAAATACTTTATTAACAACAAAAGGATTCCCTTTGCTTCAAACTTTCCCACAGAATATATCAAGTTCTCAATCAGTCACATACAATCTTCAGTTGATAAATAAGCAAATTAAAGAAAATCTGATTATTCCAGATTCTCATCTTGAAAAATCACTCTACTTGTACTTAGTGTGCAGAAGTGATCATCTCCCAAAGCAGCGGAAGATCTAATACCAAGACAAAGATCAGAGCAACTCACTGCTGTCAGATCTTTTGCTCTGCCATATGTAGTGGGCACACACCCACCAAACAGTTTTCTTCTACTTGGTTACTTGGTTTGCCACTGCTGTGTTTGACCCTTTTTCTCAGTGTGCAACAGTCCTGTTCTATCACCACGAGTCGCTACAGTGGAGGTCAGGAAAAAGAATCTTAGTTTAGCAGAATGAAACAAATATTAACAGATCACTAATATCAGACCAGACTAGAAATACACATGACTGCAGCAAGAACATCAAAGAAGCCACCACCCATCTTTAGATGTATATCCAACAGCAGGGAAAAAAGTTAACCTGATCCCCTCCCTATGAATTTAACATTCTGAATAACATCTGCTGTATCTGAAATAAGCTAAGCAATAGTTTTAAGCCTTTCAAGACACAAAATACTGATTTTTGCTACTTGCTGAACTAATTCAAATGTGTAATTTTTACAGTACTCAAAGGAGATTCTTGGTATCTTTATATATAAACATATATACATACAAAAAACCAGTTAAGATACTTTCTGGCATTCAAGAAAGGAAGATGATGAATGTAATATAACCAGTTTTAATCAAGATGAAAGCTGTAGGAGAATGCAGACAGACAGTCTAGACTGCTTTACTTCTGAAAGCCTAAGCATATAAAGCAACATCTGCAAAGAACATTAATCACATTTAGTCCACAATCTTATCACCTCCTAAGCAAGCAGAAACAACTTTTACTTAAAAATCATATGCTTATATATGACAAGCATTTTTAATTATCTTTAAATTAGATATTTATCACTGATTACAAAGCTGGTATATTTACTTCAAAATTACCTTAGCATATTTCACATACACTTGCATAGTTCCCTGGATAAAGGATTTGGGGATATACAGGACAGAAACCCTTTTAAGAAAAGTTACTGAACAGCAATATGATTATTTTTGCACTGCTGGTATAAAATGACAATTGACTAAATACTGAATCAAGTTCTGATTTGCCCTTCTGAATTTAAGACTGTAACTTAGCAGGCAGCAATAAAGAGATGTTCTATACACAGTTTTCTTAAACTAACTTTGGAAATAACTTGAGGACATAAACAATCCACACCCCACAGGACATCTAATGAAATACAGCAGCCAACTCAAAGTTTGATTCTTATTCAACATTTCAGTTTTAAGTTTCTCAGTTAAAAAAGGACACCCTCTGTAATCTCACCTTCATCAGGATTCACTGAATATATGGATTTTTAATGTTCATACTTTCTAACACCTTTGAGGTCAGAAATCCCTTCACATTGTGGAATTGAGAATTGGAGAATTGACAGAATTGACTGGAGAATTGACAGTCAATGTACTGTTTCTTCAATGGGACTGAGATTTCTTAGCCCCTCAATACCACAAGATTTGTAGACAAAAAGATGATTATTTTTTTCTGAATCCTTTCCCAATTTGTCAACTTCACTTTTAAAGTCAAAGCTTCAAAACAGACACTTCTCAGCAATAACCTCCCCCAATGCTACAGTAATATAATCTCAGACTAAAGCTGTCAGCATTTCATGGAAGTGAATATGGTGAGAACCTGTGTTTTACTCCTCCTGCACATGTAGGAGCAGCAGCACCCTAAAGCTCTGCAGTATTTCTGTAGTGCTGTAGTACATTTGCCTCTGATCTACTTAAAGAATTACCTATCTTTGGTCCTACTGACAACAGATTTTATTTTTTTTTAGTGCTATCTTTAACCTCCTAAAAGCTGCAGTTTAACAAAATGATATTGGGCACTTTTTTTTTATTCCTTTGTGGAAAACAGAACACTCTGCAAAATACCCCTAATATACTATGGTCTAAGTCCATCACTTCCTCAGGAAAAGACAGCTAGCAGGAGATTTCTGCAAAGCTGCCAGGGCTTCAGGCTGGTGGCAAAAAGCATCAAACAAAAGTAGATTAGACTGGCATACACAATGAGTGTACAGGACTATAAAGCACAAGGTTATTTTGTTATTTAAGTGAGTCATCTCACAGGACCATAACAAGGCAATCCATTTTCTGGCCAATTGTTCAATTTGCTTATCTGATGCATTACACTATAATAGTACAAGTTTTTTTTTTTAAAAAATGAAAAGTATTTAGGTTGATTAGGAAGTTTTCAAGTATGAAAGATCACGAAGAGACTTTTCTCTGAGCTTGGCTCTTTGTTTTCAAAAACATGGGATTTGGTTTTGCCTGCAAACGTTTTTACTGCGCTTCATTTAATTAGGTAAATTTGGTAGAATAACTAGAACTAGACACACCACTTTGGTTTATACCTAGCAAACAAAATTCAGTTTTTATGATACTACAGCTATATAAACTTCAGTTTTTACTATCCATGTCAGAATGAATATATGGCTACAGCATTAATACCAATCACCCAAAATCTTAAGAACATTTTAACCTTTCAAAGTTTCTGAAAAGAAGGAAAAGCTCACTCTTCTTCAGAGTTCAACTGCACAGTGATGTATTTATGTAAATATTTATCAACTCAAGCATATTTGGTATAATTCTACCCAAGAGCCCATCACAGCTACCTGTGTGACCTACAGAGCTGCTCCCTTGGCCAGACCAAGGTCAAGGCCATCATTTTGGCCTCTCTCCCCAGACCTACCTGACCTCTCTGCTACAGGAATTGCAGCTCACTTCAGAAGACACTTTGATATTTGGAAACTCTAACAGTCTACAGACATCTCACATATACGCCCCTTCCATTTAAGGAGCATGACACAAAAGAACTACAGTTCACTAAAAGAATCTCATGGAGACACATCTGGCATTACAAATTCACCTAGCAAAGCTGGCCTCACTCTCACGGGACAGAATTACTACTCTGTTGGGGTTTTTTTGTGGAATAAGGAATTAACCACAAAGCCTAGAGTCACAGAATCACACCAAATCACAGAATCATTCTAGCTGGAAAAGACTTTTAAGATCACTGAGTCTAACCATAACCTAACTCTTCCAACCATTAACCTAACCCTACAAAGTCCAGTGCCTAAACCAGGTCCCTCAGCACCACATCTTTTAAACACCTTCATGGCGATTCAATCACCTCCCACATTCCAGTGTTTAGCAAAATTTCACTGAAGAAATTTCTTATAATATTCAGTCTGTCTCCCCTCGCACAACCCAAATCCATTTACTCTTGTCCTGTCAAAGGAGAACTAACACTGTGGCTACATAAAGACAACTCAGGTTTTGATACAGCTCATCAAGCTATGAGTACAAGGAAGAAATCCAGAAGTCCAAGGATGTATGTGATAGAACAACACAAACAAAAGCTTTCACTTGTTATTAAAACTTAATTTGTCCTCTAAATTTAGATAGCAATTAAGAAAATTACATCTATTGACCCGAAATCCAGAAGGCACATTAGGATATGATTTCGACCTTATTCTTCTTATTCAAGAACACAATGAAAGCCAGAACAGGAATGTCGTTACTACATTAAAAACTCTCTCTGCACTTTGACAAAGCAACAGCCTTACATTTGGTAATTACAGCTCCAAGCTCCACACCAATAAAAGTCTCAAGCAGGGTTATTTAAACATGTTTTTCATACATACTCCCTCAGTCCAGGGGCAACAGTACCAATCTCTTCCGCCTATCAAAGACAAGAGGACAAAGACCACCATAGGTATACTCCACTACTTTAGCTCAGAGAGAAGGTGAGAGTTTGTCTGCTAAGATGTCTTCAACAACACTGCTTAAAAACTATCAGAATCTCAAGATAGTTTCAGTAGGAGAGGAAAACAACAATTTTCCAGTTTTACTGCACAAAAGATTACTAAGAAGCAGCTTAAGGTATAATTCTATCTATTAAAACCACCTTCTAATAAGCATATATTCCCCAGAACTTCCCAATCTATATCTTAAGTCATGGTATAAATTACATGGTTGCCTCCAATAACTTCAGTTTCTCCCAGGATTCCTTAGAAGTAGCATTTCATCCACTGCACGTGGAGGCAGGTAAGTAAGAGGCAAAGAAGTATCTGTTCGTGGACTGTACCATGGGCTAATGCTAAGTAATTATCCTGAGTTTCTGGTTTCACAGCATTTTAGAAAATAAGACTAGCCCAGACAACTCTGTCTCAACTAAGCTGGCAAAGGAATTCTCTGAATATCCACCTCAATAGCTTCACACTGCACAATAGATGAAGAATCTTTTCAGACAGTCAATGAACTATGTGAGGTGATTAGAAAACCAGAATTCTGAACCAAAAGTTCTAATAAGTGAAATTCTTACGACCAGGGAAAAGATATCTATACTTGTATCAGGAATACAAGTCACAAACTATATTATTGCACACAAACTAGTTTTGATCTATGTCACTCAAGCAACATTGATGATAATGATTCAACACATTGAACTTAGAAAAGAACCCAGGATACTTTCTTTGACTTACTCTATGTCATTTGCAATGTCTTCACTGCCACTACCATTAGTCACCTAGAATAAGCAAGTTTAAAGCAAGTTATACCAAATATATTGACACTGTATGCTTCAAACATGCAGAGTCTGAGGAGAATTCAGACATTAACCCTGCCTAGGTTTGATAATACAAGCTTACAAAGGCAGATTAACCACACAGCAATTCCTATGAACCCACCATCACAAACATAACTGTTCAGAATCTGCCTCCATGTCCTAAAGAATACTATTTCAGGACTATGCAAAAGAAACAACTTCAGAATCACAACTACAGCATGAGCTACAATTTAACTTTTCAAAAACATATGGTAAATGGAGGCAAGTGAACTTTGCACAAGACAGTAACTGCTGATTCAACCCTTCTGCCTCACAATTGCTGGGTCCAGCAGAAGGGCAGGCAGTGAAGCCCTGTCCTAGGGAGGGGAAGGACCACTCCCTTCTCAGCAGGAGTACACAAGATCAGGGGTGAAACCAAAGGGAATCTGGAGTGCAAGGAATACTTTTGTGATGTTGTCCTCTCAAAGACACATACAAAAAGTGCAAACACTAAGCTAGAACTTTTTTTCCCGTTTGGAAGAGATGAGAAAATAAATGTGTTCAAACAGTAGTTACTTTTCATGAACTGTTGTAAAGCATTTTGGGATTAAGGTGCCAGCTCAGTACAAGAACATATGCAGGAAAGACCAGTAGGTTTGCCTGACTTTCATCAGAAATCATTCTGAAGGAGAATATTTCCAAAGCATCAGACAACATGAACTATAGGTTTAAACTAAAGGCTTTTGGCAGAAGTATTCAGTAATCAGGAATTATTATATCTGGAGGTTCCTTCCAAACCAAGTTTAAGCACCTCTGAACAAACTATTCTCCCTTAACTTGTCCATCTGTGAGACCATTATTTTATTTCCACATGTTCTGAAACAGTGAGTTCTACAGTTTAATGACCCACTTTTTCTGTTTAAAGTACCTCTATCAATCACTTCACTGGAAGCAGCTGGCCAGCAGGCTCAACAGAAAGAAAAAAGTTCTCAAGGTACTCAGCCCCAAAACCATCCCTGAATGCAATTCTGTAGTTATCAGACAGAGGCAGTATATTGGTGTGGATGGTATGGAGAAATTCCTGCTAAAGACTTGTATCTATAGTATAAACTTCAAAATCCCAATCTGATTTAAAAGAGAACAATGCTTAAAGGCTGAATCCTCCAGTCTGATGCCTAGAATCCTTAGGACACTTCCAAGAGAACAGAAAACAACAAAGTATCTTTCAAGCCGTTTACTTTTAAGTGTAGATTAAGTTCTATATACCCTCATATGTAACTTTTTACTCCTACGTATTGAAAACCAAATAAACCTACATCCAAAAGAAAGTGTTTCTAACAGTAAAATAAAGCCTCTTCAAGTATTAAGGTAGCGGTCAGGGTGATCATGTATTTCTACTGCTGTGTTTTCTTTAAGATAGCCACCAACCTCTGCTACACTGATGCTTTCTCAAAAGTTTCCAAAGTTGCATTTGGAGTGTCTTATAGAGAAAGGGAAGTTATCAACACAAGTTTAAGGGCTTCTACTGACAGATGTTATCTTTCATGGAGGAGTCCTTCTGCTCAGACAGAAACAGTTGTTTCTCTTGTTGCAAGTCATAGAATCATTATGGTAGGAAGGGGCCTTAAAGATCATCAAGTTCCACCCCCCTCTCCCTGCCATGAGCAGGGAGCCCTACCACTAGACCAGGTTGCACAAAACCTCATCCAACCTGGCCTTAAAAACCTCCAGGGATGGGGCATCAACAACCTCCCTGGGCAACCCATTCCAATTCCTCACCACCCTTATAGTGAAGAATTTCTTCATAATGTCTAACCTAAATCTCCCCTCTCTCAGTTTAAAACCATTATCCCTTGTCCTATCACTATCTTCTCTGATGAAAAGCCCCTCCCCAGCTTTCCTGTAGGCCCCTTTCAAGTACTGGAAAGTGCTATGTCGTCTCCTCAGTGCCTTCTCTTCTCCAGGCTGAACAGCCCCAGCTCTCTCAGCCTGTCTTCACAGCAAAGCTGCTCCAGCCCTTTGATCATCTTGGTGGCCCTTCTCTGGACCCTCTCCAACAGGTCCATAATTGAGGATTTCATTCAGAAATAAAATTATCCTGGCAGACCAGAAAAACAAAGCTTCACAATTGAAAAAAAAAAACAAACAAACAAAAAAAAACCAATACCAACTTATGGGGGAATTCTCCTCATTTGCCTGTCAACGTGTTTCTTTCCCATTATTCACTCATTAGCAAATGAGTATTAAAATGAATACGTAAGAAGCTGCATCACTAAGATCAACAGGAGAGCAGCTTTTTCAAATGAGAAGAAAAAGTATTTGCATTTTTATTTTGTTTGTGGTTTTTTTTTTTCAGGACAATGATTACCTACAGGTAGTCTACACAACCAAGAGATATTTAGTAAATAAGTGGCCAAACAGTAACAATGACTCAACTGTTCTGCTTAGCACTCCTAGGAGTATTTTATTCTGTCCTATCAGAGGAGGCAGTACTGGTGTTCTAGAGACAACACAGGGAGAGCCAGGCTTTTCTCATCTAGTTTCCTTATTAAGAAAGCTTCCTTGAAAAAACAAATTTAACAAGAGACTGACATGTACCTTGATCCTGAATATACTTAACAGGAATGTTCTGCAATAAAGGTGGATGTAACATTCAAACTGCCTTGTTTCTTCTCTTATATTGTTTATTTGACTGCACCATTATTTATGCAAAGATACCGAGATTGGCAATGCTGTAAACTTAGGCACACAACTCCCCTGTACAGTCAGTGGAGAAATACAGGACTTCAAACCACAGAGCAGAGAGTTGCCCTAAACACATCAGTAAGGAACCAAGAGCACGAACAGAAATTGCTGCCCACAGAAGTTCCATTTCTAGACTTCATGCCTCCATCCAGTCCATCCTTCCCAGGCTCGAGGCTATCCTTTTTTTTTTTTTTTTTTGAGGAATGCTTGTACTAGAGAAGAGCTCACAGTGTAGCAGAAGACAGCTACTGGAAATTCCGCATAAAAGCTTTTTGTGTAAAAGCTCAGCAGTTAAGAAGAGGAGGCGCAGGCTTCAATTACCTTGTCAGCCTCAGAGCAGTTAGATTCCACAATGGGCTGAAGATCATCTGACCAGGGAATTTTAGAGTCATTCACTTCCATTTGCCTCAGCCTCTCTGCAGCTGCAATTCCACAGCAGCCCACATCAATCCCACCAGGGCCCTGCCTCCTCTCTTGTACAAATAAGCTGTTCCAATGCGCCAAGCTGGCTGAGGACTAGTCTAACAAAAAGAAATAATGTGTGTTCTGCATGTGATGTTCTGAATCTGCTTAGAAAAGGCTATGAGGTGTGTGAGAGCCAGAAGCCTCACAAGCACCTTATCTTGTTTCTCTGCTTCCACTGCCATTATCTCATCCTTCCTCCAGAACTTACCAGACTTCATAAGACACTGAAGTTCCTAGAAGTCCAGAAAACTACTCCAGCAACAAAAAGACAAACATTTTTCAGAGATGGAGGAGTAGGGTGTGCTAGCAACAGTAAATAAGGATATTATGTTCCCAGGAGAGGAATGAACAGCCTCCCTGGAGGACATGTGGACAGAAAACAGAAACAATATAGATTTAAGTCTCTCTGGTGGTAGTAAGTCACTGCACTAACCTAGATGCCCTCAGCAGAAACCATCACCTCAGGGAAGAATGGCTTTCAAAATTCTGCTTTGTTTACGCAGAAAGCAACTTAAACATCATATTTAATTGGAAACAGACAAAGGAAGGGGATGCTGGAAATAGCAGCCCAGGCCTTCAAGCATTAGCTTCTTTCTTCCCTGAAAGAGTGGTAGGTTTTGGATTGAGCTGCAGAAGATCATTGCTAGAAGAAACAGAAAGATGACAGGATTCATATAACACCTAGGGTGAGGTTCGTCCATGCTTTTGAAACTGATCTGGACTTCCAGTAATTTCTTATTTAGAATTTCAGAATGCAGCTACTGGAAACGGACATATCTCTCATTTCACTGCCCATCCTAATGCAAAAGAAGTGCTCAGGCAGAGCTTCAGAGAAGGGTAAAAGTAACATGATGTCTGAACAAAGCCTAATGAAGGCCTGAGGCTTCCTTCACTCTAGAGCGTAACAAAAGGATGATGAGTTTGGGTAGGTGCCCCAAAGACTGGGGCAGCAGCTGGGCTGTAAGTACCACAGTCTCATCCTCACTTGGCAGACAGCCACACCTTTCCTTAGAGGAAGTGTGCCCTGCTGTCTGCAAGATTTCCCTGGTTTATGGGCTCTTGTCAATTCCATGACTGTTTATAGCTGCTCCACACTCCTGACTGCCCTAGTTCCACCAGCTCGTGCAACTGTGTTAAGAGATACCCACACTCACGACAGTAACACCATGACAAGCTCCTGACGCGTAGTCTGGTTCTTACGTACACCCCTGAAAACTGGGAGATGCTCCTAAGATGGAGCCCTCTCAGCCTGGGGAGATGGGGATCCTGGACCCAACTGCTACATGGCTGTTTAGCTGTTAAGTAAAAATCACCAGATGGGCTATTTTCAGTAATGTAATTTTTGATGCTGTGTTTAGTGCTTTGAATTCAGTGCATTCAAGCATTCTGGAGCACCTCTCCTATGAAGACAGGCTGAGTGAATTGGGGCTATTCAGCCTGGAGAAGAGAAGGCTTGGGGGAGACCTTAGAGCACCTTCCAGTTCCTGAAAGAGCTACAAGAAAGATGGAGATGGACTTTTTACAAGGGAAGGAAGTGACAGGATAAGAGGGAACAGTTCTAAACTGGAAGAGGAGAGATTTCAGTTAAGACCATAAGAATAAACTTTTGCTATGAGGATGGTGATACACTAGAACAGGTTTCCCAGAGAAGCTGTGGCTGCCCCATCCCTTGAAGTGTTGAAGGACAGGTTGGATGGGGCTTGAAGCAACCTGACCTAGTGGGAGGTGTCCCTGCCCATGCACAGGGTTTGGAACTGGATGATCTTTAAGGTCCCTTCCAAACCAAACCATTCTATGATTCTAAGATTATCAAATGAGATCTGTTTAAGGAGCTCTCCTACATTCTTCCCCCACCACTTCTGTGAGTGCTGCCTGTTATCTGCTTGGATCTGAATTTTTCCAATTTTTACATAAAGTTTTATGCCTGCTTGCTCAGAGTAAGTTTCTAGGTTGCAGTTAAAACTTGATTACTGCAAATTAGACACTAAGATTATGTTGCAAATAGTCTTTCCAAATTGTTTTCTTAAACTTGGGATGTGACAGCCCATTGTATCAGTCTGACCCTCCTGCTTAGTTCCCACCTCACTGTCACCTCTCTACAACTAGCTGAAAGGAGGCTGTAGGGATGTGGGTGTTGGCCTTTTCTCCCTAGTGACCAGCAATAGGACAAAAGGAAACAGGGTCAAGTTGCACCAGGAGAGGTTCAGATTGGGTATTAGGAAAAATTTCATCATAGAAAGAGTGGTGAGGCCTTGGAACAGGCTGTCCAGGGAGGTGGTGAAGGCACTGTCCATGGAGGTGTTCAGAAAACGGGTGGATGTGGTGCTACAGAAGATGGTTTAGTGGTCACGGGTGTATAAGGGCTGATGGTTGGACTTGATGATCTTGAAGGTCTTTTCCAACCTTCAATGATTCTATGATTCTTCCAGTGAATCTGGGAGATAGAAGTGAATTTTAGCACCTATTCCTTTCCATCAGATTTCACAGCTGGAGGTTCCAGCTCTACCAGTTTGTGACATGCTCCCTGCAAGAACAGGAACATTGCCATCAGCCCAGCACAATGTCAGACAGCCACAAGGGCTAATGTGTGAAAGAAACATGAACCAATAGTGAAGTACAACTTCACCATGTAGTGGGTAAGTGGATGAGGAAGAGAAAACAGAAGAGGAACTGTCAAGTCTTCCAGTTCTCCAATCAGTTTTTATTAAGTACCCAACAGAAAGTAAAGCTGACAGTGTTACAAGACACCAACATGGAAAGGACTCTTAACAAGGTAATACTTTTCATTACGTATTATTTGTAAACTCCTCACACTATGTCAAATAGAGAAGCTAGCTTAGTGGATACAATAGAAATCTTAAGTAATAACACCTAAAGATTCCTGGGGAAAGGAAAGACTTAACTTCTTACCATACCTAACTTTCTACCACACAGAGAACCAAGCACTTCAACAGAAGGAAATGGTCCTGGTTTTGATGACAGAAGGACAAGCTGCCCTGCATGGCTACATTCAGAGATACTGGCTGTCACCTTTAACAATGGATGCAACTGAAATAACCCTTTAGGACAAGTAGGAGCTAAGCAGATGGTTTTGGAGGTGGCTGAACTACTGGAGCAACAATTAAAAAGGATGCTCTCTGTTGGCTTCTAAAACTTGGTTTCATTACTAAATCTGTTTCAAATTTACTTTTTCTGCTCAAATATCCTGTCCAGCAATACTACGAACCATACAAAACATGACATGCTAGACACTCAATTGTTATCCAAAACAAGGATTTTGCAGTTTATTAGTAATGTTCCATGAGTTCCTATCAAAGCTTTCAACCCACCACATAGTGAACATGTCAGTCCATGCTTGAATAATGGATTTGTCAAACAAGCAATTAAGCTGTAGACAAGCTTCTTTCTTTGAAAAAGATTAAGTTGACTTTGGCTAGAAGACAATAGGAAGAAGAGTTCAGATGGTCAACTGAAGCTCCCCCAGAACATACTTTGTCAGCATGTAAATAGTCTGAATGTCTATCAAATCTAACCACACATTTTTTACTCTTACATACAAAGAACTGGGAACTTGTCATTGGCCTCTTCTCTCAAATAAAAGCCTGTAGCTCTCAGCTGGGGAGATTTTACCTGCCTGAGTTGATGTGCTGCTACACAGAACTTGTTGTTGACCAAGGTGATCACTCTGAAGTAAAAAGCCCCCACCAATACTTCTTCTGCACAGATTTCATTCATCATCTTCGCTTGGAAATTAAGAGCTTCCAACACCAAAACATCTATCATAATGCTGAAATAACAACTTCTGGGATTATTAAATTTCAGAAAAAATATTTTCATAAAGCAAGGTTCTAGAAAATCATCAACTGCCAACTAAAAAGCTCATCCCACTCCATCAGGCGCCATTCTCCTTCCAAAATTGTAAGACAGGATGTCTCAGCAAATTCTAAAATTTACTCATAACCGATTACATAAAACCTAAGTATTAATCCATTTCTTTTCTCACACATTGTTACAGTAATATCAATACCATCACTTGTGGTCGATATTCTCATCACTCTTTAGACTCAAGATTTAAAATAAAGAACAAAACACACATAAACAAACCAATACCTAAACAACAACTCATTTTGTTCTATGGATGAATCCTCATGACAGGCCATTAGAAGGATGGCTCTCCTTAGACTATGCCATAGATTATTCTCCTTCCAATCGTAATTCTTCCTACTTTAAAGAACTGGATTACTGATTTTTATTTTTGCAAATTATCTACTACACAGGCTCTGTGTAGGCATTCTCAAACCCACTTAGTTTACTAAGGATGCTAGGAAAGAACTACAGTTTCTGCCCTCACGCAGTCTGGCGGGACAGAGTAAGGTAAGGAAGGGATAGGAGAAAATTTTTTCCCTCCTCAAACAAAACCTCCAGAACACTGGTTGACATAGGTCCAACTAACACTCAAATGTACTTTCCCAATCATCTCAACTACCTTACAAAAAAACCCAACACAATAACCCTACAAAAAAAAAAAAAACAAAACACAAACAAACCCAACATTTGTTTTAAAGAGTAATGCTTTACAGAAATAATTCATCATTTCTAGGAGACAAAAGGGGGATTTAAGTTCAACTTGTCAAAGTACAGCTTGACATTCAGAAAGGACAAAAGGCAACTGAACTGAATTTTACTTTATTTGCCACCCATCAGGGTATTTTTAAGCCACTGGAAAAGCACAGATGCACACTGGAGTATTAAGATTCTTTCAGGAGGGATCCACTCCATTTCCACTGGAATAAAAAGTGGGACCTGAGCACTTCTGGCTTCTTTGAAAGCCTCTGGCATAGTAGGATATGATTCAGTGTTTTTTCAAGTGAGCAGAAACAGAACACTGACCAAACTGTCCTGTTTGTTGTTTTTTATTAGAGGTTCCCTGGAGTGTCAATAAGTCACCCTTCACTACTGAGTTTGGGATTGTTTTATTTGGGGAGGAAGGAATTTCTTTTGGGGCAGGGACAGGAGCAAAACCATCTTGTGGTTTTAAATAACCTTCTCACAAATTATTCATGGCTCCAGATCTTGCTCTTAGTACATATGTGGCATATATATAAACTAATTAAGAGCTTACTACTGATTTGTATTATTCTAAGTAGGCAAGGTTAGATGAGGTTTCATTTACTGGCGTCTGTCCCCTCCAGTATGTGCCACAACCTGAAGCTCAATGAAATGTAGCCAAACTATAATATTTTTAAAGGCATTTAAGACAACCTTTTTTATAGGCTTTGGGTTAAATTAAATATAATTATGCCCAGAGATAATGTGCAAAACAGATCCTTTATAAGAAAGAGCAGAGAGTTAAAATCAGAATATTAACCAGTGGTTTTCTCTATGCTTTGTACTTGATGAAAAAATACTGTTTATCATAAAAAGTGCAGTAATTCAAACGACTGTGTGAAATTTAAAATTTTTGCAACTTTCACAGCCTAAATGGTTTTCAATCATGAAACATGAAAATAGTTAAAACTCTTCTATTGTATAATTGCTATGAGCTAGAGAACTCTCTGTACCCTCTACTGACAAACACTACCAACATTTCTAAAATTAAGCCACTTAATGCAAAGTTTAATTTTGTCTCATACACTTAACACTAAAACTAAACAACAAAATGAAACCAATTCCCTGATCATGTGTCTTTTCCCCAAAATTCCTAGAAGGAAACAGTTTTTCATGTTCGAAGGCTTGATAAAACTATTGGTTATATTTTTAAAAATAGCTTTAAAACCAGATTAAATTACAAAGATATGTTGATATTGAAATCCAAGCAATCAAACTAGAGCTGACAGAATAAAGATCACTACGATGATTTAGGCAGTATTTAAAGACCAGAGATTAACATTATCTAGATAAGAACTCTGAACCTGAAAAAATAAGGCCATGTTACTACAGCTTCAGTTACACAAAAATGTCTGAATCACAAGTCTGTAAGCCACCAAAAGGAAGGAAGCTGCTGAAATGAAGATAGAATCAGCTATTCCACCTATCAAATGAAGCTCAAGATAACAACCAGCGTGTGACTGGAACCAAACCACTCACTGTAGGAACAGGCCCATAGCAGGATGCCAACTGTCACAAGGGGAGTCCCCCAGGGGCCCGCCCTAGGACCCATCCTGTTCCATACCTTTATCAGCGGCGGGAGGAAGTAGTGTAGGCCACTTCAGTGCATTTGCAGATACTGCCAGAGGTTGGGGTACTCAACAGCAGGGATGTTACTCAGGAGGACATACATAGACTAGAGGAGTGGGCCAGCAGGACCCTCATGAAATGCAACAAGGGCAAACGTGAAGTCCTGCAGCACTGGACAGAGCACCCTCTGCATCAGTACAAGTAGTGACTGTCAGACTAGGGAGCAGCTCTGCTGAGAAGAACCTGGAGGCCTGGTGGACAATACATTGCTCTGAGCATCAGGCTGGATGACTCAAATGGATCTATACTTTAAACACGAAGTAGATATATCTTCTTCAAAGCACACATCTATACTGGGGATCACATCAGGTCCAGGGACTGGCCCTTAGGCTTCGTGTCATAGACTGAGTATATCCACTCCACAGTGCTTTACCACTGGACCTCCTCCTCATGGCTCCATGGGATGTTCTTCTGGCGCCAAAGCAGATTAGAGGTTGATTTCTAATGTAAGTGGGAAGTTTTTCAGTTAGAACATCCAAAATACTTAAAAAGCTCAGCTGCAGCCCAGTGTAAATCATTCCCGTGCTTTCAGGGCTTTTTGATGGTATACACTCCATGCTCTCAGGTACAAGATGAGAGCACACGGAAGTGCTGAAGCTGCAGGAATCGTGGTACAGTCTTGACTGTGCAGCCTCCTGGCACTGGCCCCCTGCCTCACACTGTGCTTGCATGTCATCTCCTTAGACATCAGTTGGCACCAGTTAAAACAGTATCAGGACTGCAAGAGCTGTATTGTGTTCACTCTGCAGCCTCATTTCACTAAGCAGTTCAGAAACAGTAAAAAAAACCAAAACAAACAACAAAACACAGTCAAGGACCATCTCTAAAGCATTCTACAAGTCTACAGCCGAACCTTTAAAAATATTTTTTAAACCCCCACTCTTTTCTGGTGAAATGACAATACACTGAACATTTCCATTCAAGAAAGGAAGACACAAAGTCTTAAAGCTACAGAAAAGCAACAAAATTCTCAGCAGTACAGATTCTTATTCCCAGTTTTAAAAATAACATTCAAATACTTTCTGAAAATCAAACCTTTAAATGAAATCGGATTCTTAAGTAACCTTTCAGGTTTTACTTTTAAACTGTGTCAATGATAACAATTAAAACAGTAAAACTTAACTCTTTCCTGTTGTGGGAACAGTCAAATGAAATTAGAAAGCAACACCTACTATTGGTAAACACAAAGTGTTCATTTTCTTTATTTCAGCTTAGTTGGTAACTACCTCGAAATTCAGAAAACAAGAGTTTGAGAGATATTCCTGTTTTTCATTTTAGCGAAGATCTCACACTTAGAAAATGTTGATTCTTCCTAAGCATCTGGCCTTTGAGTCAGTTCAATTCACTAACTGCAGGCAATGTTTCCCTCTCGTAAAAGAGTTACAAAAGAAAAAAATATACTTTGGGATTTCTTATATGCCCATCTCAGTATAGAGGAGTTTGCTTTTAATTACATTTTGGGTTCAGCATTTTGAATTGAATTACAACCTAATTACAGCTTCACAGAAATCCTTAAAAATACAAATTACACCTGAACAGAATAAGGAATCTCAAAAAGAGCCATTTACATGACTTCAACAACACATAGCCTTCTTCCCAACTAAAGGTACTCAACATCATGCAAAGGCCAAGTCAATGTAGTTTAATAGTTACTTACAAGCCTTCTCAGTGTGTAACTCCATGATAACACTGAAAGTATATTCAATTTTGGACCAACTAAATTTTGAATGAAACAGATTATCTTGTGCCAACTTAACCAGAAATACCAGTAGGATGCAAGAATATCAATCCTATCAGAATGAAAGCTTTTAGAATTCAGTAGTATCTAATTTACCCTCAGAAAACAATGAAACATTGAGCAGGCCATCTACACAAGTACTCCTGTTCTTGAACTGCTACACAATGAGTTCACCGAGATTTTAGGCTACACAGCTGTCTCTTGGACTTGTGCTGGCACCAATGCCACTGTAAGTCTGACACTTCCTTGTCTTCTCTGTAACTAAGGGTCTGCCTGAAAGCAGGAGCAGCACAGCTCATTAGGAGAGTCATCACCAAGAATGTTCCAAAGACAGAAATGTAAATCCTGCTCATCCTTCTTTGACTACCAGAAAATGGTAATTACTTGGGAGAATCAAACAGAAGAAAGATGAAGAGAGAGGATTCATCCTTTCACTGAACTATCCAAAGCAATTCAGTTTATTGAGACAGCAGTTAACTATATGTGGGTACAAAGAAATACTTTCCACCTTCAGTACTCAGCCTCAGCAGCAGATCCCGTCCCAACAACAGGGCTAGTGCTACCTCCATCTGCTTCTGGCTGCAAGAGCAGGTAGTCTTCCCAAACAATTCCCTCATCTCCAAATGTTCTTCAAATACCTCTAACCACATAACCAAAGATTTATGCCTTCAGTGAGTGAGTGAATTGCTTATTATTTTTTTTCAGCCAGACTTCCTTGCTTCCAGTTACAGCTTTAACTAGGAAATTCAGAAGACACCCATGAATGTTGACCTTTTTCTTCAAGGGTTACTTACTGTGAAACTACTAAAGAATGGTGCCTTAGCAATAATTACTGCAGTGGATAAACTCTGCTCTGCTCTCTTTCCATCAACAATTGAAGTTTTTAACTTATCTAATGTACACGGGGGATTCTTAGCCACAAAGATATGCATTGTAAACAATATGGAAGTAAATACTAGTTTTCTGTAGGATTAAGCCTAAATATGCTCTGCTGTTCAGCGCCACAGTCACAAACTAATTCTAAGAAAAAAACCACCACCACACAGACAGTAAAGGGGAGAGAAGATAAGGTGCCACATAAAGTCACTGGCATCCAATAACACTCCAATTTCCATATGGAAATAACAGGAAATAAGATGTGCTGCATTTTAAGCACCAAGGCAACAAAAACACATTAAGATTTCATCACACAAGAACTTGGCTGTAAAATTAGTAATTTTCTTGATCTTTTTAAAGAGTTCTTATTTTCAGGAACATCAGATAGCTAACAGACCATGTATTTTACCAACCAGCTAGAGCAGACATTTGCATTAATCTGCTTTCTGTTAATTAACTGGTGGAAATGCATCTCCCTTTCACCAAGAAATCTCTTCCACAATCAGATTCTTTGTCAACCTCTATCTTTTTTACAGCCCATGTTATAATGATTATTATCCAGATTATTTCCCAAGGGCAAGCTCCAAATCATCTAGGTCTCCAAATCTTGTGCACATTGTGCCCATTGCATTTGTCTGTGAATAAAGAAAATGTTCCTACCATCCTTTAAGAGATCCAGACACTGTGAACTTCACAAATATGATTTGAAATAGAACTGTATTCCAATGTCAAACAGAAACAAGCTACGGGAGCTGAAAGCTACAGATTGCTAAAGCCAGAAGTATAAAAGGTTGAAAGATAGAATCAGTAAAAATGAAAAACACTGGAGTTACCATTATGTTTTTTCCTCTTTCCTAAAAGCTAATGATATGACAAAAACGAACCTCTACAGTTCAATGGTGGGGGGAGATATCTGTCTATCTTCATTTGCAAATAATCCAAAGCTATCATCAAAAGACTTTTGCCTCCAAATTCCAGAAAGGTGGGAGTAAAAGGAAATGACATTCAAACACTCTCCATTAAAACCAGCTTACAACTATTGTTCGTTGTAGCAGTAATCACCTTCTTGCACTTCCACATAGCAGAAAACTGCTTTCCCCTCACACAAAACATCTCCCCCCACCAACGTGCACAATATTCAGTATTGGAGGACATTTTTCTAGGAGGAAAGACTTGTCTGAAAGGTGGAACACAAGTAAACCCATGACAGCAGCATTTCTCCAGAAACATTAGTCACGCAGTTTTACTCGACCTATACTTACATGTTCTAATATTGCCTTAGCACACAAGTGCAACTACTTCAGATAGCGCAGCAGATTCAGGGGTTGTAACTTGTTAAGTATTAACAGATTACATAGAATTAGTAACAGAATTCTGATCTGTAATCAAAGATATAACATCAACCTGGAGCTATGAAACTTTGTAAACTACACAACATTTACATCCATGTCAATGTATCTATGCTTGGAAGCAGTATTCAAGTAGGTTTGCAAGCCTTGCTCTCAACAGCAACATCGAGCTGGGGTATCACCCACTAACAACACACTTCATACAAAAAAGTACACACTCTTATAAAAAAAAAGAATCTTGAGCAGGCTTTTACTTTAAAAGCAGTACTAAGTCTAATGAGTTTTATTGCTGTGCCTGTGCAATAAAGTGATTAGAGTTCAAACACAATCATAGACAGCTTGCAGATGATGTTCCCTCAGAGACAATTTCAGAAACAATACTCCTATACCTCTGGCAGAATTTTCAAGTGCTACCAAATTAAGAAAAGACAGTAAAAAATAATGTTACACTAGTAAAAGTAAAGAAAAAAGTCCCACCTCCCACCCTTTAATTCCTTCAGAACAACTAACCAGCTTCTGAAGCTGCAGCAGTATCTTGGGCTTTACAGTTCTATTTTTTTCAGGTGGAAAAAATAGGTGTAAAAGATCATATTCCCTGGTAAAAACTGGTGTGAGATAGAAGGAAAAAAAATTAAAAAGCAAAGAAAATGTTTCCCATGCAGTGAAAATCCTACTTCAACTACAAAGGTATCTGTCACATGCCATTTCCTTTAGCAGAATTACTCAGGATCTTCTGAGTAGCTTGAGAATGATCTAGCATTAGGAAATGAAGAGACAACAAAGACTTTCCTGACGTTTTCCCTTCTACTTTGGTGATTTTTAGCGTTAATTGAGCCTTACGTGATTTTAGCAAAAGTGGGTCTTGTCCCCTAGAAGAGACTTAAAGCTGAAGAACTAGTTTGGTGATGGACTGCTCAGGTACCAAAGACAGAGCTGGTAGTTTGATGATTTGGGAGAAACGGAGCAGAACAGCAACAAAAGGAACCCTAAGACGTTAAAAACTACAGCACCCACAACGGAAGGTTTTGATTAAAGCTAACCCACTACTTCAACAACTCCCACATCTTCAGCTGCAAAGGATATGTATTCTGAAACATACAGAAAACTATGAAAGTAGAGAGTCTCTATTGCTGAAATTTCATCACGTGTAACTCAGCAATCACAAAAACTGGAGGACACAAACAGACTTCCTTGGGGGAGTGGAGAACACGGACAGTATCTGAAGAGAAGTGTTCTTTGATGAACCTTGATGTTCTTTTTTTATTTACTTTTTTTTTTATGCTCACCTACAACTTTGCCTCACCTACAGGAGAGGCAAAGGAACATATTAAATTGCTCCTAAATATTTTATTATTACTTCAGGATCTTCTGTTCTTTATTACATCAAAAATACATGGGTTTAGATAAGAAGCATATTAGAGGGCACATGGAGAACCTCGACACGGGCACTTTGTTCTCATGTTTAGTTAATACACATTCATCTCATTTTTTCAAATTAATAATTATGGCTGCAAAACTACACCCACTTTTATCCAACACAGATGCTCTTTTTCAAATATCTTAGTCAGAAAGGGGAAATATTTTCACTCCCTTAGCACAGTCTATTATATTCACTGGCAATTCCTATCCAACTGAAGTGCATTTACAGGACAGCAGTTCACAGAGAGCAAACTAAAATGCCCTCAACTATACACACACACCACGTAGAAAAGACCCACAATATTTTCACTTGTTTAAAGAACTGGCTACATAAACAACTACAGAAAATAGCTCCATGTAAACATGAACTAATAAATACAGACGACCAACACCCCCACTCCCCAACAAACACAGTCAAGAGTAGATGGAGACTACAAACTGGTGAAAAAAAACCAAAAACCAACACACCAAAACAGACATCTTTCACCTAAACTCTAGGATTTCTTCAACCATTGTCAATATTATTAAATATATAGCCTGGGCAGATATTTTTCAGACTGAAAGCTAAACTGAAAACTACTTCTGATTATGTTGGAATCAATTGATCAGGAATGATTTCAAACCAGAACAAGTCACAGCAACGAAAAGAAACACCACTTAACAAAATGCCTGCACTTCGTGCTAAAAGCTTACATAATCTTTGAATTTTGATCATAAAAACAAAAGCTTACTGTTGAATCAATTTCTTTTTAGACCTACACCAGGACTGCAGATACTCTAGAATTTTAGGCGAGTAGAAAATAGCTTAATAATTGTTAAATACCGGAACACTTAAGTGTGTAATACTGGAATAACCACTAAACAATGTCATTAACATGAGAAGCAGTCCGAACTGCAGCCAGTTTCCTGCTCACTTAGCAAAGATTAATTCCATCTTCACAGGCAAGAGAAACATTCATCTTGCCTTACCAGGAACAACCTGAGCAAGAAATGCTAAAGGAAAGAGGGCTTTTGTTGCTTAACCGTTCTTTTTAATAAGCAGGATAGGTAATGTCAACAAGATCGCTATTCTGTGCTCTAGGCAAAAGAATCTTAAAAGAAGGACGTGGAAGGGAGAGGCAGACATGAAGAGCAGATGGCACCGTGTCTTTCAGAAACTGGGGTGGGGGAATAAGTTTCCCTCAAGAAAATATTCCTGAATATCCCTCGAGTAACTTAAAAATAAGGTATTAGAAGATGAAAGACACGTCTTCTACTGCAAGACAAAACTGCAAGAATTTGTGTTTTAAGAGAGGAATAAATGATGTACCCTAATAAAAAAAAACCCAAAACAAACACCAACAAAACCAAAAACACACAACACCTCTGCCTGTCCTTAACCTGCTCTGTTCTTTCCCAAGTTAAAAGAGAAAGGATTTTTTTTCTTGTTTATTTCTGGCAGCGCTCGCCATTTCGCAGCACACTTAGCGCACACGGAATTGATCGATACCGCTACAGACACAAGACTAGACTACCCATTTACTAACCACAAGAAAACGTCCTGTTCAGCAAAATCCTGCACATTATAACACCGAGATTTTAAAGGCATTGTTAGACGGGTCTCACTGCTGCCTTACACTGGAGAACTGAGCACTTGACCAGCTCTCAAACTGATACACGACTACACCTGTGCAGACCGTGCAGGAAATCTAGAAATTGTATCTAAACCTACACAGACCAACAGTCACATTCGAAGCTTGAGCAGAAAGTGCCAGGCTTGTCATGTAAACCAACACTAGCTCCGATACACAGCTCAGAACAGGGTTTTTTTGTGACACTGATAGGAGTTTCCAGCAATAATGTACCAACAGTTCTCCCAACCACTGGTTGCTTCCATAACCATTTTCCTCCTAGAGCAGCGTGGGAAAGTCCTCGCACCTCCCTGGCTTCTCAGGACCCAAGAGCTGGCGTTTGAAACCCAACTTCTGCCGTTTTGAAGGAAAAAAAGGAGTAGCTGCTTTTTTTTTTTTCACTACCAGGCAGTGACGTGTCGAGTAACAAAATACAAATTCTTGTTTAGAACCGGAAAGTTTGCCTTTTCAACCTAATCTGCTGCAAACATCTGCACATGCACACACCCCTCACTATCATTAAAGGACGGGCTTAATGCTTTCAGAGCAGCACCTATTCTAGGCTAATGAGGCAGTAATGAAGGCTGCCATTCACCAGTGAATGGGCCGGAATAAGAGATTTAACTGAAGTTAGGTTTATTCTTATTTAAACTAACACCGTGAACCACCAACAACTGCACTACCAGACTACTGTATGTGACACTAGGTGGTTACGACTCCACATTTGTTCCAGACAACTGATCCGGAATCCAAGCGCTGCACGTGTTTCAGGTGCTCATGTGAGAACATCTTTAAGAAAAACGATGAAAACAGCTCCTGCCTTTACAGTCACCGCGGCCCCCAAACATTTGCCCTCTGAAAAAAGGAAAGATTTCTCGTCGTTCGTACTAATGGACAAGAGTTATCTCAAGCTTTCAAGTGCTGATGAGCTCAAAGCCTCACGTTTAAGCGACAAACCCATGAACATCCACTTACCTGAAGAACAAGAGATAAGAAAAACTGCGAACGCCAACTTAGTAGCAGCTCCCATTTTCCAATGCTGTTAAAACATTTAAGTGAGTTTAAGTATCCAGTTTCCTAGGTCCTGCAAGCTGGAAAGTCTCCCTTCTTGCCGAATCGTTGTAAAGCAATCTATTGCAACATTTCTGCAGCAGATCAATGTTCATAAAATCAGTAAAATCAGGTTTCTTTAGACGCTGACGACCTCCCTCCGACTTTCTAGCGAGAATCCAGGTTGAGGGATGGATATATTTGGAACGGTGTTTCAACACACAGGTGTCATTTGGCTTCTGTACAAACGGTGGCAATATTTAATTCATAAAAGTATGCTACGAATCCACTTTAAAAAAAAAAACAAAACCAAAACACAACACAACAAAGTCCACAATTAAGCCGCTGGACACGACGAAGTCTGTGAGGACGCTCCAACTCTGCTTTTCCACATCAAGCTGCTTGAAACATCCCTCGAGGGTGCCGAGGGTCGGGCAGTCGTATCGCGATCAGCAAAGACGATGTTTTCGTCCCGGCTCCTCTTATACAACACGTAGTGTTTGGGAAAAAAGTAGCTCCATTTCAGTCTCGCACCCCAAAAGCCTTGGGGGGTGAAGGGAGGCGGTTTTGTCCGTTTCTTTGATGAAAACTACCTTAAAAAAAAAACAAGAAAGCCCCCAGCCACGCGTGGGCAACACTTCGGTTTGTTTTCTGTTGGTTTTGTTAGTTATTATTCTTTTTTTTTTCTTTTAAATAACGCTGAGGGATTTAGTGTAACCCAGAAGAGGGAAAAGGGGAGAAACAAGTTTGATAACGAACCTTCGGGCTTCCCGAAAAGTGGGAAAATCTCAGTCAGCGAGAGCCGCGCATCTCCCCTTCCCTCCTCGGTCCTTCTCCCGGGCCGTGCAACACCCGCTCTCCCGAATCCCAGCAAGATTTCAAATTCTTCTACGAGATTTCCATC